>NC_060950.1:5262669-5280843 GCF_022045245.1 Lucilia cuprina
ACTATAGACTAGACTATAGACTAGACTATAGACTAGACTATAGACTAGACTATAGACTAGACTACAGACTAGACTATAGACTAGACTGTAGACTAGACTATAGACTAGCCTATAGACTAGGCTATAGACTAGACTGTAGACTAGACTATAGACTAGACTATAGACTAGGCTATAGACTAGACTATAGACTAGACTATAGACTAGACTTTAGACTAGACTATAGAGTAGGCTATAGATTAGATTATAGTCTAGACTATAGACTAGACTATAGACTAGGCTATAGACTAGGCTGTAGACTAGACTATAGTCTAGACTGTAGACTAGACTATAGACTACCGTTTAATTTAGAATCTTTATTAAGTTTATATATTAAGAAAAATATGATTACAACCAAATACTCCCCTAAAGAAACATTAGAATCTTCTGTTTCTTTATTTTCGTTCTGATTTCAACATTTGCTCCCAAAGTCTTCAAATTTCTTTTGTTCTGTACATACAAACATATTTTCTGTTGAACAGCATTTTGCTTATCTATATTTTTTTTTCAATTTGTTTAATCTTGGAGATTTGAAACAGCTTGTGTTGATATTTGGCTTTATTTTGTTGAAGGTTTAACGCACAACAAAAAACCCAATGAAGAAAAAAAAACAAAAAAAAAACTCTCACTTCTTCTTAAGTACTTAAAGATTCAATGATTTTATGATCTGCTGTTGTCAAAAAAAAAAACAACAATTTACTGATATTTTATGGATCTTGTTTTTTGTATGATTACCTACCAGTTTTGATAATGTACACATATATGAAATTTAAGAACAAATTTTAGTTTAATACAACAATGTATCAGTAATATAGGGAATGGTTAATAGCCACTCAATCCTTACTTTATTAAAGTATGTATGTGTGTACATATATTTGAAAGTTAGAATAGTGTTCGTCCTCTGGCACAAAGTTAGGGTATTATGTCAGTTGTCCATTTTGCAATTGGATTTTAATCTAGTTTTAGTCTCTATGTTAAAGTATCACTGTAGTGGTATAAAAAATCGTTATAGTTTGTATCAGTTCACTAAGAACTACAGGGTTTAAATATAAGAGTGTACTTGTATAGGTGTGCGAGTATGTCTGCGATTTGACAAAAAAATCATAAATAAATGAAATGAAAGAAATGCTTTAAGAAGCTTCAGATTTAAAATTTATTTATTTGTTTGGTACGTTTCAGATTATTGTTGTTCGCTCATATTTATTATATGTCTGCATGTAATTACAAGCCTCTGCTTGCTATAACCGTCTGTCCATATGTGTTTTTTTTTCACATTTTTTGTCCATCAGTCTTTAGGGTATTTAAATTTCATATTATGACTGCTATTGTTGTGGTGGATAGTTGTTTGTTGCTGTTGGACTTTTGGTGTGGTTATTTGAAGCTAATATTTTCTTTTATTTCTTTTTGTTCAGCTTTAAATTTCTTTATCACTTCTTTTTTGAAACCCTAATCAATTTTAATGTAGTACTTCTGTACTGCTGTTTGATGGCTACTTTTTTTATTTCTTGGGCACAATAATTTGATTATGTCTGTTATTGTTGTTATTGTAAATAAATACATTTTTTGATAGTTAATGTCATTTTATTATAGGCAGACACACACACACACTCTTAATCGTATTCAAATAAATGTAAATATTTGAATATTTTTGTTAAGTGTTAATTTTGTAGTTAATGGACAAATGTCAAAGATATGACATTTCATCAAAATTCCATTAGTGTTTGTTACTTTTTTCTTTAAATGCGCGCCAATGACAAAAAGTAGTGAATTTTTTCCCCCTCCATTGTTTTTTGTCACTTAAATTTTGATTTCTAAAAGAGATTTTAACTTTTTTTTTTGTTAAAGTAATTAAACATTTTGTTAATTGACAATTATTCAATGACAAATGGTATTTTACATTATAATGTTTTAAAGACAAATTATTTAAATTTAACAAATAGCTTAAGTATTAAGTTTCCAAAAGTTTTTAATAAAAATTAACTTTTATTGGTTTGGTAGTGTTTATCTTTCTACTCGGAATTGTCATCAGTTAACAACAATTAAATTTTAATTCTTGTCCTTGTGTAGTATAATTTTGATCTAAACTTTCGACAATGGACTTAAGAAATATTATGCCGCCGACGTTTTAATTTGCTTCGGTTGTTGATACTTGTGTAAATTGTCGGCCTAATTTCAAAGTCTTTTGATGTAGATCTTTATAAACTCACGTATTGGTCATTTTCTTATCCCCATAGAGGAACAGAAACCTATAGATTTATTTTATACAAAAAACTTAAACATTTGAATTCAATTCAGAACATAATAGCCTCGTCTCAGTGTGTTTAAGAGTTTTTGAAATTTTTAAATTTCGTCAGACAAATCGACGTTATGTAGTCTATTAAGGACCGGGATTAGAACTGAACTAGAACTGAACTAGAACTGAACTAGAACTGAACTAGAACTGAACTAGAACTGAACTAGAACTGAACTAGAACTGAATTAGAACTGAACTAGAACTGAACTAGAACTGAACTGAACTAGAACTGAACTAGAACTGAACTAGAACTGAACTAGAACTGAACTAGAACTGAACTAGAACTGAACTAGAACTGAACTAGAACTAGAACTAGAACTGAACTAGAATTTGTCGCCATAACTGGGCCAAATGACCTCAAATTATCATTTGTGTCAGTGGCTATTTATCTAGCATCCGTTGCATTTTTAATTTTTTTTTTAACCAATGCTGAAGCTTAAACCACTTAGGTAACGGTAAAAGTATTCCAATATGGCATCTAAGATTATTTATAGTTTACACTGGACCTTAAAAACCACAAACTATTTTAAGTAAGTTAAAAAGCTTAAAGAAATATTAAACATAAATAAATTAACATATGGAATCAAAGTTGTTTTGTTTTTAAATCTGTGGTTTATTTTTAATTTTATGAAACACTCATTTGCATAAAATGAAAAAAAAAACTTCATTAAAAAGTGTATTTAAAAATATTAAAAAGAATATTAAAATACCAAAACATCTTCAGAGATAAGGAACACAAAAGCAAAAAAAACTGCAAGAATACAATGTATAAAATTGTTAAACCCCAAAAAAAAAGCATTATTGTATGTGTCATCCAACTTCATGAAAAATACCCTACACTAAGGTAGTATCGAATTTATGTTCCAACAATACGTGTACGTCTTGAATCCTACTGGAAACTTTTTATGTAGTTTATATATATTAGTCGACTTATATCGAATCTACTTGATTTGTCTCTAAACTTTTGAGTCTTTTTATGGTTTGACCATAACGCCAAAAATGTTTTTATTGATTTATGCAGTCTTTCAAACAAGCAAAAATAAAAATGTTTGTTAATTTTGTCCATATTACGTTTTTTGTACAAAAAATATGTTCTTTATTTTATTATTTCTGTGATTTTTTTCTTAATTTCAAGACAGTTTTGTGTTTCTGTTCGTGTGTGTATGATTTTTAATGTATTCGCGTATTTATGGAATTAAAGGCGTCGGTGCAGTTTGGCTTTTTAATTGCAAGACTAACCTTGATTCATTAAGATGTGATTTTTTTTTCGTCTACTTTTTGGGACAACAAAATTAGAATACAAAAATTTAAACCAACAATAGCAACAACAACAATAATTTGAAGAAGTTTACCATATAATTGGTTATAAATAAAAAAAGAAGACTCAAGTTTAAGTCGCGCCACTTAAGCTTAAGTGACAAAGAATGGACCACGCCTGTAAAAAAAAAATAACATAAATGTCTGGTTTATGTTCGAATTTCAAAACGAACATAAAAAATCACACTTTTGTTTTAAGGAAATAACTTGCATTTGTCACTGTTAAAAATTTTAAAATAAACGTTACTTTTAGTTTCATATATTTTGGCCGGTTTTACTTTTGTTGTTTAATTTTTATAAACTTGACTTTTATGAACCTTTTAAACTCTCTGCCACTGGCAATGCGTCTCACTTAACAATCACTGTCACTTTTTTTCTTTCGTTAATCTTGTTAAATTTCAACCTAAAATTTTAGTAACAAATCTTGTATTTAATTTGAAATTTTTGTTAACAAAATTTTAAACATTAGACCACAAAGTAATGGACATCTTTAGTTACAAAAAAAAAAAAAAAAAAACAAAATGATAATTACCTTTAAAAAAACCATTTTGCTTAACAATTTCAAACTTAGTTGCTTTAAACATGTGTGTGTTTGTGACAGTTATTAAGAGGTGTCAATTTAACTGTCAAGTACTTTGAGGCTTTTTTGCTCAGTATTAGTAAAGAAGTAACTTTAAAAATACAAAAAAAAAAAAAAATATTTCATCTTATTTAATTATTTGTATACAAAAGAGTATGTTTGTTTAATGTAAGTTCAGCCAACATCTTTGACCTAAACCCAAAATAACCTTAAGAATTGACATTTTGGTAAACTTTTGTTTATCATGTATATTTTGTAATTGTAACTTACAAAAGCAAAAAAAAAATTCAAATAAAGACTTTGTTACATAAATTGATTTCAAACAGATGGTACAAAGTTTTACCATTTTATGGTTTTAAATACATAAATACATGCCTATTTTCGGCGTTAAGTTGATTACATGGTTTTATATTAAAACGCGATTATTTGTTTTTCTTTTTTGGCTAATATCAGTCTTGTAGTGATATATACGAATTTTCTGTCAATATCAAGTATGAAAAAATTATAATTTTTTATTTTCATTAAATACATGAATTTTCGTTATAATTATGAATTTTAAAAAGTTCTTTATTATACTATATTTAATCGAAAAAACACAAATTTTATTAAAAAACGAAGAAATTCGAATGACAGACAAAGTGTCCGCTGTCCTCTTTGCAGGATCCACGTCCGCTTTCAAGGTATTTGGAACTTACTCGCTGTCTCCTTTCTGTCTGAATCCGTATTTTATATAGTATTACCAGTAAACCACTGTGTCCATTCACTTGACATGTTGTTGTTATTATCTGTATAAAATTTCAGCACCACAGTAGTAATTCAAGTCTAATTTAGGAAGCAACTCTCGTGTCATCAACATTATTTTATAAGGATAATCAGGTTTGAGTTTGTTGCCAGGCTTTCGACAGAATTACGTCTCGATTGCACCAATAACCAGGTCTCATATTATGTTTGATTAAATTGGTGGAGTACTATTTAGGATCATTATTACAACTTAGCAATAACTTGAAGTAGGTTTTTATAATGTACATAACTCTATAAATGTACTTTTGCTAAAGGATATCGATAAAGCATATGGAGAAAACTTTCCGCCAACTTGTCCTTCCGTCTGCATCTAATAACTTATAGTTATAGGCAAGTTGTAATAATGAGCCTTATTTTACTAAAGCTTTTCACACTCCTACATAATTAGAAATTTTTTTTCAATAGATGAACTTGATCGTTGTTGTTTTTTTTATATTAAGCAAAAAGGTTTTAGTCCATAAAAAAATTAAACCTCACCTTAAACACAAAAATAATGAATGAAGTAAAAACAAAAATCTGCTAATAAACTGCAAACAGTGGGACTAATATCTACGGATATTAGAATAATAAAATATTAAAATTTACGTTATATTATATAAGACTTTTTTTTTAAAAAAGCTAAAAATTTTTAAATAATATTATTACATTTTTACATACAATTTATAGAAACCTTTGAAATATGCAACTTTTAGTAACCAAACGAGCTTTTTCATTAACAGTATTTAAACGTCTTTCTAAAGCCTGTTTATGGCAGTTATTTTGAAGCTTTTTACCATTTAAAATGTTATTCAACCAAATTATTTTTTTTCTCGAAAGCTTCTCAATGAAATGTCTTATAGAACTTTTAAAAAAGCTTTCTTTCATACATAAACATATGTACATAACTGAGCTGTTTATAAAAATTTGCGTTTACCTTGTAAAATTACCTTCAGTAAAACAAATTGTAAATAATTTCTACATAAAAGCTTTAGTTAAAGCTATTTTTAGCATAAATAAGCTTTTTGACACAAAAAGTTTTTGCTCTACATATTTTTTAACTTAACTCCCTAAAGAGCTTTTTCCCATTAAATTCTTTTTATCAATAAAATTTATTTTTCATAAAATAGTTATGACAGCTTATAGAAAGCCCTAAAAAAAATTTTTTTTAACTAAAAAACTTTCTTGAAAATTTGGAAATTTGTTTTAATCGTATTTTTAATAAATTAAATGCGTAAAGCTCTTACTTATTCAAATGAGCTTTTAGTATAAAAGAGCGTTTTAGAAAAAAAAAATCAAACCCTTTTTAAACAAATATATTGTTATAGTTTATAGGAAAACTAAATTCACGATCATGAAAAAGCTTTTGATGAACATTTTACTTTTTTCCAAATATTTTAAGCTTTTCACGAAAAAGCTTTAAAATTTTCTAAATTTAAACTTCACTTAAGAAAGTTTTTTTAAAGCTTTACTTAAAACATTTCACCTAAACTTTTTCACACAATAATTATTAGAACCCCTCAAAAAGCTTTGTGCAAAATTATTATTTTTTAATGGAAAATCAATTCAAGCTCTTGAAGTTTTTGAAGAATATTTTAAGCTTTTCATAAAAAAATCTAGAAAATTCCCTGTACTGAACCCTTTAAAAAAGCTTTAAAACTCCCTAAATTTAAACTTCACTTTAGAAAGCTTTTCCTTTTTGAAAGCTTAACTTAAAACATTTCACCTCAACTTATTTTATTTCATGCCACTGTTCGCTATCTTTCAAAATGTCAAAAATGAAAAAATCCTGTTAAATTAACAACGATTAGTCATGCCAAAGTTATGTTTTCATCTCTAACAACACACATTTGAAACAGTTTTGAATTTTTTTAATGCAAAAATCCTTACAGATTCAACAGAAATTTGTTTGTCTTAAATTGTTTCTTCGTACCAAAGAACTAAATGGCGTTAATCTGTGAATTATTACCCAAAAGCATGCCAAAATGTATTAAAACATTAAAAAACAAGTCGACACAGGTAGAAAAAACGAAAACTTAGATACAAAATACTCGTATCACAGCAACATAATCGACACTTTTTAAGTGCTTTACGTTTAGATTTATTTGAGTAGGTACATATGTATGTATTTGTGTATGTGTGCAGTCATCTTAAAACAAGGTTTCTTTACTTTTCATTTCTTTAATTTTAAAACTTTTGACATTTTATTTGAAGTTTACAATGAAACGCAAAAGAACAGCCAACCAAAGACAAAGGTAACCACAGCAGCAGCCAAAGCAAATATTTACAGCTTAAATGTTTGTGTATAAAACATAATTTGAAAAGACGTAACTCCAGAGACCAAGATAATGATGATGATGACTATGATACCACCAAGTGGCAAACAAATATGATTTGTTTTTGTTTTTAGTATTTTGTTCTCTTTGGCATTATGACTTCATGACATTTGTTATCATTAGAATATATTCTTTTTATTTTTTGGCATATGTGGTTGTTCGTTGGTTGTTTGGTAGCTGTTAAATTTCGCTTTAAAGTTTAAAAGGCAGTTTATATGAGTTTTAACTTCAGTTAAATATTTACTTTGTAGGCAGCAGCGGCAGCAGTATTGGTTTCGTTTGTCATAAACTCTTTAACTTTTTAAAACCCATTAAAAAAAAAATATTTTATTATAAAAATTTTAAAAAGGAAATAACAAACCCAAAACTTTGAAATGAATTAAAATAAAAATACTTTTTAAAATGCTTTAAAATTGGTTGCTATATTTAAAAACCTAATTTATCTTTTAGTTACTTTGTTATTAAGTTCAAAAAGTGTTTACTGAGACGTATGAGTAATATGTTTTAAAATATTCTACCTGTTAAAAAAAAATAAATACTAATTTGTTTTTTTGAAAAAAGAAAAAAAAAACTTTTAAAAAACGTTTAAGTAAAAACCCACTAGGTTTTACCATAGGTTGTTTTTTTCTTCATACACCATTATTATAAATAATGATGTGTACCACACAGTTCATGAGCCATATCCGTTTCCGCTACAATACTCTTTCTCCTTCAAACACACACACACATATATATCCATAAACTCCTGCTTTAGTAATAGAAAAAAAGGCTCAAGTAGTTGAAGAGAACAACAACAGCAACAACAATAATCATGTTTTGGCGTTCATTCACTCGCTGCCTAATGTCAGTTTGTATTATATTTTATACACGACCATGAATTGAATGAGTTTTTGTATGCTTCGAAAATTTCCCTAAAAAAAACTTTTTCTATTTCTAATGTAAATTTTTAGTTCTTATAACATTTTGATACTTTAACAAACATTTTTTTTATAATTTACATAAAATCTGTATTTGAAAGGAAGTTTTTCTTAAAAGAGTCGTTTCATAATATGTTAAAGTTAACTTTTGGAAAGGCAAAGTTCTATTCTATAAAATCGGTTTCCTATCAACTTTAAGACAATAACTGAAACCGATAGTTGTTGAACATGATATAGTTAACTACTTCAATTTCTTTCTCTTTGAAATGCCACCTTAATTATGGATCAATTAACAGATTTTCACCTTCACCTGGTTATTGGTAATATAAAGTAATCGGCTATAGAACTATACGGAAGTCTAGAAGTACCCCAGTACCACAATTATAGGATGACAGCTTACGGTTCTGTTGTGCAATCTTATATATGAAATGTTCATCCGATCATTCAGAAATTTGCTTTTTTTGGATGTAATTTTTTAACATTTTCCAATAAAACTTCCTAAGAGATGTTGTATCCTTTCTAACATGTAGCGTGTCATAATGACCATAGACCTTATGACACATGTCCATGGACATAATGACTCAATTTAGTGTGTCATAAGGTCAATGTACATTATGACACACAACCTTTCTAACATCAGTTTTAAAGTATTTATGTTTAATTTCCATAATGCTCTATCTAACGTTTTCGGCTGAAATGATATAATTAACTACACGCCTGGTAATAAATTGACACCAAAGTGTTTATAACGTTTCAATAGCATCAGTTGTCAAAGTATATACATACGTACGAAAACACTCGTTGTCGAAATCTATATTTTATACACATCCTTTTTTAACATTTTGTGTACATATCGTCTGATTACACAGAATTAGTCTAGTAATGTCTCATTAATAATGTGTTATAAAAATACTTTCTAATTCATTAGTCAACTTCTTCGTGATGATATAGACGCTGAATACAAGAAATCATTGATTTCTCTAATTACTTGTAAGTTATTCTGTTAAGTTCTTGCCTGCAATGACATCACTCTGTTAAAATAATTACGGAAAATGCGATTGTGTAAGTAAATGTAAGCATTTTATACCCTGACATAGTAATTAAAGTTTTGACTGGGATATTATTAAAAGTAATTGTAATTGGCCATGTAATTGACAACTTTATGTAATAATTAACATCCAAACCTAAGTTCAATTTCAAAAAATCAAATTATGTACATTATATATATATAATATATATATATATTATATATATATATATATATATATATATATATATATTATATATATATTATATATATATTTATATATATATATATATATATTATATATATATATATATATATATATATATATATATAATATATATATATATATATATATATATATATATATATATATATATATATAATATATATATGTATATCTTTTTGTCTACCTAAAGCAATGTATAAAATCTCTAATTGATCAATTGTTTTTAAATTGATTACATTGTCACAGATTAAACAGCAGTTATAGGGGGATAATTATAAATATAATTCTATTCAAATGATATAAATACCATTGAAAAGAAAACAACTTTTAAAATCACTGCTTACTAGACCAACTGAGTAATGTCTTTGTCTAAATTCGTTCCTCTTAATGTGTATCTTTATGATGAACAACAACAACAAAAACAAAGACCCACAACATAGGGAGGAGAAGGAGTATAAAAGAAAAGTACAGATAAAGTAAATGTACAAACTACTATAATGTAAATTGAAATAATAATGGAGATGATGATAAAGACGATGATGATGTTGGTGGTGACTCGCGATGGTGGTCTGGCCTAGTTATGAAAACTGTAATGTTACGACGTGTATGTCAGTCTGTCGTTGTCTGTATGACTTTTTGTATACAAATTCTTCTTCATTGCGTTGCTTTGTAAAGAGTTTAGTTCAGTTAGTTTAGTTTTTGGGATTTTTTTTCTTTTCATTTTTGTATTGTATATTTTTTGACAACAATTGCTGCTTTGTTTTCTTGAAGATTTGTGTTTGGTTTTCTTTTTTGGTTACTTTAACATTTGACCTTTTTAACACATGCATACTTATTTTGTCACTTTGGTTTTCAGTCAAATGCTAATTTTTTTAATTCATGTTTGTTTTTTTTTCGGAAACCTTTTTTTTTGGGAAAATTTAAATTTTGTTAAAGAAAAGTCGTAAGAAATTTACATAAGTAGTGTTGAAGTGATATCTAAAACAAAATAGTGAAAATATTAAAATAAACATTGAAAAAAATTTTTGATCGCGAAATTTAGTTTATAGTCAAGTCTATAGTCTATTCTATAGCCTAGTCTATAGTCAAGTCTATAGTCTAGTCTACTCTAGTCTATATTTTAGTCTATAGTCTAGTCTATAGTCAAGTCTATAGTCTAGTCTATAGTCTAGTCTATATTTTAGTCTATATTTATGTCTATAGTCTAGTCTATAGTATAGTCTATAGTATAGTCTATAGTCTAGTCTATATTTATGTCTATAGTTTAGTCTATAGTCTAGTCTATAGTCTAGTCTATAGTCTAGTCTATAGTCTAGTCTATAGTCTAGTCTATAGCCTAGTGTATAGTCTAGTCTATAGTCTAGTCTATAGTCTAGTCTATAGTCTAGTCTATAGTCTAGTCTATAGTCTAGTCTATAGTCTAGTCTATAGTCTAGTCTATAGTCTAGTCCATAGTCTAGTCTTTAGTCCAGTCTATAGTCTAGTCTATAGTCTAGTCTATAGTCTAGTCTATAGTCTAGTCTATAGTCTAGTCTATAGTCTAGTCTATAGTCTAGTCCATAGTCTAGTCTTTAGTTTAGTTCATAGTCTAGTCCATAGTTTAATATAGTATACAGTCTAGTGAAGTCCATTGTAATAGAAATTCTTCAAAATAAAAACAAGTATGAATGTATAGTCGGGCGTAGCCGACCATATGTTACAAACATCAGCACAAACCCAATATACCCTTCCCACTAAAGTGGTGTAGGGTATAATTATAGAAAAATTTTCAAATTTTAAATATTTTATTTTATTTTTTTTTTTTTTTTTTGAAAAATTTTCAAGTTTTGTTTTTTAATGTTTAAAATTTCTTCAATTAATTTCCCTCTTTAAAATTGTATTGAAACAATTTTTCTTTGTTTTGTCTTCTTTTTTTCCTTTATTACATTAAAAACATTTTTCTAATCAGATAATTGTTTATTTAGTTTATTACAAACTTGATCTTTTTTCTGTGAGTTTATTTTTTTGTTTTTGTTCTTCTAAATACTGATAAGAAAACACAAATCTCTTATCACTAAAACTTAACAATAATAAAAAAGTATTTCTAAAATCCATGGCATCATATGAAAATAAGATGTTTTTATTTTTTCTTAAAAGAAAGAACTACAACCAACTACTTCTAGTATATTTCTGTTTAGTTAAATAAATTTTAAGAGAATATGTTTTACACAAATTAGTTTGGTTTAGTCTCTTTTCATTTTTAGAAATACTCTTGAAAATATTTCATAACATTGGACAAAAAAAAGTATAGCAACAACTACTTAGTAAATTAGTAATATATAGAAACTTATATAAAATACTGGACAATGCAAAAACGAAATTAGAAAAACACTTGTAAGAACAAACAGAAAAAAATATTAATTATAAAGAGTCGTCTCATTATAAATAGATTCTCTGTTTTGTTTTTGTAGTGTTATTTCTTTAGCTATTTTTCTTCTCATAGATACATTTTGTTCTTGTTGTATTTCATTTTAGTTTAACAAGTGTGTGTTGTGTATACATAGAGATGGCTGGCTGCATGCACTCGCATTAACAGTAGTTTTATGTAGTAGTGTTTTTTTGCTGTTGTTTTCATATCCCCCACCAGTAGCAGCAACAACAACAACAAACAGTTCTTTAGTTTGCTGTTTTCATACATAGTTTTTGTTCTTTAGTTATTCGTTTGGTTTCGTGTCTGCTTAATCAGAGTAGCTTCGTATATTTGGCTTTCGTTACAATAACAACAACATATATGTGTATGTGTACATATATATGTATATAAAAAAGTAACATTAATGAGTGACATTATCTATCATGTGTTTGTAAGGAGAGTTTTTATTAATTTCGCTAAGGGGGATGATAACGGGTAAAAGATGTTTTCTTCAATTGCAATAATATTATCTATAAGAGAAAATTTTGGGTACTTTAACCTTGTTCAAATGGTACTTTTTATATCCTACACCACTTTAGTGGGGATAGTATATTCAGTTTGTGCACAATAATTTTGGTCGATTTAACTATGTCCGTCCGTCTGTCCGTCCGTTTATGTAAACCTTGTAATAATTCAATGAAATTTGGTACATAAACTTCTATTGTCCCAGGCACGAAGCCTATTGAAAATGGTTAAGATCGGTCCATTATTTCAACTAGCCAACATACAACTGAACCCACGAATAAGGCTTGTAAACCTTGTAATCAAACTACAGTTCGCAATTTTAGAGATAATTCAATGGAATTTGGCACGTATACCGTATACCGTAGACCAAGCCTGTTAAAAATGGTTAACATCGGTCCATTATTTCACCTAGCCCCAACTTAACTAAACCCGCCGAATAGTGCTTTTAAGCTGGGAAACCAAGTTTTATTTGAATCGATATAGATTAATTCAAGCCCGGATGGCTTGATTCTTTCTTTGGTACCACAGCTAAAAATTCTCCAAAACGATCAATAGTACTTTTGCTATTCAAACATGTTTGTATGTAATTTCGTTTAGAGTAGCGAAGCATTACGGGTTAAGCCTGAAGTGTGGAATAAGAGAGTTTGTTCGTGTTGTCACCGTAGTCGTCTTCTGTTCTGTAATAGTGGTTGTTGGTTGGTCTTTCTGTTAATGTTGTTGTTGCTGGGGTGAGTACTTGCAAGTACTCTTTTAACAAAAATTTTCATTATTCTTTTGTATTTCGATTGTTTGAAATGCATCAAATTTTCGTGTTGGGTATTTTTTGCAGTTGTGTTGTTGTTGATAAACACTGCGTGTTTTTTTTCGTATCCATTGTATTGAGTAGGATACTCTTGCTTGTTGGTCTTGTATATTTACTCAGAGTAAGCTGTTTTTTTCTGTTATTATTTCTGCTACTGGTTGTTATTATTTTGATTAGTTTTCGCCGTTCAATTGTAAATTATCTCTTTAGCTCTTTTAAATGTGTTTTGCTCTCTTTCCTGTTTTACGAGTTATACTCGTAAAATAATAACTTTTGGTAACTCTTGCTTTCTTTGCATTATCACTTGTTGTTTGAGGCGCGTTTTATATTTCGTTATTGTTACTGTTGTGGTCTTTAGTCTTGGTGGGCATGTAATGGACTCACACGTATGAGTTTTGATAATTTTTTATTGTTTACGACAACGAGAGTGGAGAAGAAGAGTGTATTTTGTATTTAGAACTAAAGTAAAGTATGAGTAAGACCATCATACCCGGCCATCAGATCTCGTTGTGATTTTCATCGTGTACAAGTTGGTCTGACTGTTAGTTAGTCAGTCAGTCAGTCACACATACCGTTGCAGTGTCTAAGTGTGTGTTTGTTGGATTGCTTGCTGGCTGGCAGATTTAGTTGTGTGGTTCGAGTTAATACTTTGTGCTGGGGTGATGTTAATGTTGCTGCTGCTTGCTGGCAGTTGTTATTGCTGTTGTTGTTGTTGGTGTATAGTATAGCTTTTGCTGCTGTCTGTTTTGTCTTGCTTGGCTGGCTGGCTAGTTGGTTGGTTCGTTTGTTGTTTGGTTTGATGGGTCTGGCGTTGCTTGTATACTCTTTTTGAAAATAGTTACAAGATGTTCATCGAAGTGAATAGAACATCTAAGCGGATGATGAACATTAATACGGTTTAACAGTAATCATCCACCAAGCAAGCAACTAAACAACCGACCGACCATCTCCAGTAACAGAACATCAAATAACAGCAACAACAACAACAAAAATTCAGCAAAAGAAAAACACACTAAAAAAATCAAGCGAATCTCCTCTTGCTTTACCGAAAGTGTAAATTGACATCATCCTCTCGTGTGTATTCGATGGATGCATGTTGTATGTTAACGTGTGTGTGTGCGTTTAACGTGTCGTTGTGTCTGTCGCATTGTGTACTTGTGTGTTAAATAAATAGCTCTTTTTCATATTGTTAACGTTTCAAGCATTTCATTGGGTCTTTGTTGTGCCTTTTTTTTCATTTTTTTTAATTTGTCTGAAACTGCAATGAATTTGTGAAAAATAAAGAATAAGTAGCAACAACAACTTTAGCATTTAAAGAGTATTTATCTGTAAGAGCTACCGAGAGTATCAATGCGCGGCATATTCAAAAAAAAATTCAATACAAATTCAATAGTAATTGAAAAAACAGAATTTACTTTAACCACAACTGTTTTTCTTAAACCACAAGAGTTCTAGACAAAAGTGAAAATTTTCTTTAGAAAAAAAAAAACAAGAAAGTGTTAAAATTAAAAGAAATAAATAAAAATAAATTATAACAGATCAAAAAATTATTTTATAATATAAAAAAAGTTAAAAAAAGACATTAAAACCTTAAATATCTTTAACATAAAAAATTTACAAAAAATAATGTTCTTAAATAAAAACAAAAAATTTATGATATTTTAAAAATTTAAAAAACAAATAAAATTTTTACAACATGTTTTAAAATGTAGAAAAAAATTCTGCAAAAAAGTGCAATTTAAAAATCAAATGAAATCAACAGCAGCCAGAATATTTTAAAGTGTTTTTAAGTGGTTTTATACCCAAACGAAAAGAAAAATGTTATCTTTAAATAAACCTCACATTCTACATATAAATATGTATAAAAAAGTACATTTGTGTAGATTCCTGAACATGTTTAACATTTAAATGCAAAAAAAAAACGAAAAGGAAAATAAGAAAAAAAAATTCAAAACTATTTGGTATACAGCCATCATCCACAGCAGCCAAACAACAAACCATATTACGCTGCTGTTAAAGACAAAAAAAATTTAAAGAAATCTAAATAATAAAAAAACAAATAAACTTCCTAGTGCTAAAAATATACACACACTTAAATGATTTTATTTCTAAAAGTGTTTTCTTTAAATAAGTGTTTGAAAAAAGAAAAACAAAAATTTTCTTAAATTTCTAAAGAAAAAGCAAAAAAGTTTTCCATTTCCAAATTTAACCGAAAAAAAATCAAAAGTTCTTTTAAGAAACCAAAAAAAAAAATAAATAAAAACAGATAAAAGCATTTTTTTTATATTTTATGAAAAAAAACTAATAAGTGTTAATTAATTAAAATTTAGAAACACTCTGGATACATTCGTTAATGAAAATTTTCATTACAAAATTTTTGGATAATTTATAAACTTTCCTGCAAAAAAAAAAACATTTTTGGATTATTTTAAAACTTTTTCAACATAAGGTAAGTTAAAAAACTCGTTATAAAAAAAGAAATTAAAAATAAAAAAATTTTTTACTAAAAAATTTTTCTTTTTTTTTAATTTTTGTTTAATTTCTTATCAGTGTTTAAATTTTTTAAGAGTTGAAAAGACCCCCTCTTTAGTTGCCTTTGCTATAAATATTTCATAATCATTTGATTTGACAAGTTAATGCCTTAATGCTAAACGCATTTAACTGATAATTGTGTTAACAACCTTTCTCAAAAAAATATAATTAATAAAAAAATTTTGTAAAATAAAAAAATTATTTATAAAACAGTTTTAAATAAGTGCAGGATTAAAATATAAATAAAAAACACTAATAAATCCAGCTTTTATATTTTTTATTTAAATCAAAAATTCTAACTAAATAATAACAAATTTTTTATGAAAATTTGTTTTATAAACCTTTATTAAATATTTATGAATAAGACCCTAAACATTTTTAATATATCCGTCCGTATGTTTATTGAAATCAAGTTCTTAAAGACATCAGATTTTTCATACAAAATTTGTCCTATAAACCTTTGATAAATGTTTGTGAATATGACCTTAAATCTTTAAAATGTGTCCGTCTGTATGTTTATTAAACTCAAGTTCCTAAAGAGCGCAAAGTAATGAGTTAAAAAAGCAAAATATATTTTTCACTACTTTTGACACGCTTGCTTATAAATAACTAGTTAAATTATTACTTACGTTTTAATCATTACATTACTGCTAACAAATTCCTAACGAGTTAAGATATCTTCGGAATACTTACATTGTAAATTAATCAGTTAAAACGCTTTCCAACAGAATTTGGTATTTTTGTAAAAGTAAAAACAGAACAAAAATTTGTATAAATTAAATTTAAATTTAAAAAAAAAAAAATAAAGTTTTTCTTATAGCTTTAGAACTTTATTTATAAGATGATTTCATTCTAATCTTAATATTGCACTATTTTCTAAAATCATCTGGTGAAATATTTCTTAGTGACTAATTGTAATTTTAATTGCTTATTCTAATAAAATGTGTGGGCTAAAAAGAGCTTTTGTTAAATATAAGAAATAGGAAAAAATCCTAAATATTTCTATTACATACAGTGAGTAACAAAAGTCTATGCACCATGTTCACTATTATCAGCGTTTCCGCGGAGGACTTTTCGATAAATAAATGTGTAATTGTTTGTATTAATAATCTACTTAATCCTCTCAATTATAAAAAACCCTCAAATTAGATAAAAAGTAGTTATAGTATTTATACCACATTATTATTAAGGTTTAAGAAATTAAATTTATTTTCCCAATAACATTTCTGAATTCCACTTTTTAATCATAAATTAAAAAAAAAATAGGAATTGCCAAAATTTAGTAAATATCACACATAAATACCTTTTTTGGTTTCTCTCAATTTCTCTATTTCTCTCATTTATATCGGTTTATTCGTTAAAAAGCTTTTCCCCCAAAATGCAAACTCTCATTTACTATATTTAAGTATGAATTTTGTTTGTTAATTTTTGTCTGATAGTCTTGCCTTAATAGGTCATTGTATTTTGCAGGAAATCTTAATTATTCTAAATTCCTGATTAACTTCCTGCATTACTTTTTATACAATTATAAAACGCACACCAACACAGAAGAGTTAATATACTCATTTCATTCATCACTACAACAAAACATACAACAATCACACAATTTCTATAAACAGACAATTTTTACAATAAATGTCGATATTTTTTTGCACCTTATTTTGCTCAAAAAAAAAAAACTCATCTTTATTAATAATTTTTTCATTGAAATAACATTAAAAATATTTAATATTTTATATAAAGACATAAATAAATAAACAATACAACTCTTTAAACATAAATAAATTATGACATTTAATTGTCACCACGTTTATGTCTCACTTTTTTGTTGTTCCATTTTCGACCATTTGTTTGTTGTATTCATTTTTTTATGTCATTTGCCTGTAAATTGTTTTTCTTTATTTTGCAAAAAATTTGTGTTTTTTATAAATAAGTATTTTAAATAAAAATAATTCTATTTGATTGATGAGACATAATAATTAATTTTTCTTGCAAATTTTTTCTTGTTATTTTATTTATTTATTTGTGTGTTATTGTTTGTATTCTATACGTGGCAGGACAAAAATTTAATTCTTAAATTTATGTATTTTACGGGATTATATTTACGAAAAAATTTATTTCTTTCTGAAAAATTCAGAGAAAGCGAAAAGTTTTCAGGATAAAAAATAAGAAATTCAAATGATTTTAAAATCACACATGTATTAAAACTAAGTAAGAACTAAACTAGAACACAGTTAGAACTAAACAAGAACTGATTTTGAACAGAGTTAGAACTAAACTAGAACTAAACTAGAACTGAACTACAACTAAACTAGAACTGAATTAGAACTGAACTAGAACTGAACTAGAACTGAACTAGAACTGAACTAGAACTGAACTAGAACTGAACTAGAACTGAACTAGAACTGAACTAGAAC
>NC_060950.1:5280943-5303021 GCF_022045245.1 Lucilia cuprina
TGGAAGGGTTTCCGAAAAGGGTTCAAAATTTCATCACTAGTGATTAAAACTATAAAAATATTTTTTTTTTGTAAATTGTAATAATAATTTGAATCAAATAAAAAAAAACATAAAGCTGTAAGTTTAGTGGTTTCTTTTTTATAAATATATATGTATGTTAAGAATTTTTCGATCTCACTCCTTATATACAAATAAAAAGATATTTCAAATTTACCCACTGATACCGAAGATGCTTGCTATGTTGGAAAGAAACATTGTCGACATGATGACGATCAGATTTAGCGTCATCACAACAACATCATTATCATCATCATCGTCGTCACATCAAGCACTCAAAATAATTCTAATGTTTGAAAATGTGATAATGGACTTAAATTAAATAAATGAAGACAAACGAACTCAAACTGAACTGAACTAAATGTTCGAACGTTCTTACAAACAAACCTCTAAGTGTTGAACAAAAAATTGAAAAATAAAGAAGACAAAATAATACATATACAATAAAATAAAGATACAAAACTCAATAGATAGATAGATGCTGCAGAATTATACAGAATACTAACAGAAAAATGAAACATTGTCTTTTTTCTCACTTTTCAAATGACAAAAGAAGCAACAATTTAACCCATACATACGTTTAAATACAAACTTAAGTGTTTAAGTTCATTTAAAAATAGATAATATGTGAAACAACAATAGTGCCACTTCATAGATTGTAATAGTAGATAATTATTTATTTGTTAATTTGGAAAATAACGTCATATGAGAAACTTTGAAAAAGATGGAATTTTTACAAAAAAGATCACTTGGAATTATATAAGGCAAAAGAAACTTTCGATTGTAAGTTTATCAAATTACCATGAACAATATGGTCTATAGTCTAGTTTATAATCTAGTTTATAATCTAGTCTATAGTCTAGTCTATAGTCTAGTTTATAGTCTAGTATATAGTCTAGTTTACAGTCTAGTATATAGTCTAGTCTATAGTCTAGTCTATAGTCTAGTCTATAGTCTAGTCTATAGTCTAGTCTATAGTCTAGTCTATAGTCTAGTCTATAGTCTAGTCTATAGTCTAGTATATAGTCTAGTCTATAGTCTAGTCTATAGTCTAGTCTATAGTCTAGTCTATAGTCTAGTCTATAGTCTAGTCTATAGTCTTAGTCTAGTCTATAGTCTTAGTCTATAGTCTAGTCTATAGTCTAGTCTATCTATTTATCTTATTGACATTTTTATAGAGAATATAGGAGTTTCTTGTTAAATGACAAAAAGATAAATTTAGCTGGGATTATCCGCAAAGTAAATCACAAAGATAGTTCGTTTTTAAAATGATTATATTAAAAACTTAATGAATTATTAATTAATTCTTAAAAATCACATATGTTCATATTTATATTAAACTACGAAAGTGATTATAACTAATCATCTTATACAATAAAATACTATAGTAGAAAAAACGTTTATATAAAAATATAAATTAAGAGTATATTGAATGAAAAACATCTTGCAATTACTAAAAGTAAGATAATGCGAATAAAGCTAAATATTTTGCCCAAGAATCTGCTCGTAAAAAAGTATATAAATAATTGAACAAATAAAAACAACAATTTCCAATTATGTAATTTTTATTTTCTTCTAATTTTTAAAGAAAACCATTTTGGCCTCAAAATTTTCCAATGAAAATGTTTGCAATGTGCATATTTTTTTTTAAAAACAAGCAAAAATTGTTTCATAAGCTTTCGTGTGTGTTTAATAATCAGTTGTTTGTCTATTCATTTTTCTTTTTTTTTGGGCTAACAGAAGAAAAACCATAATATTTAAAATGCAGTCAGTGGCCGATATTTAGGACTGACCAGACCAGAACATTTAACAACCAAAATGTTGGCTAGTTGCCGGTAAAAATTATTTTTGACCATCCATGTTAGAAAAGTGCTGCTGTAGGCTGAACTACAACATCTTCGGTACTTGAGAACTTTTGTAATAGGTATTTATTGAAAATTTAAATGTGTTTGGTTTTTTCTTTGCCCATTTTACATACAAATTTTGCCTGAATGTTTTTATGACATTTTACATGCGTCGTTAAAAAGTTTTTATATTTTCCTAAGAATACCAACAATATTATATTTTTGTTTAAAAAGTTTTTAATTACATTTTATTGCTTTTTCCACTGCTGATGTGTGGTTTTGCTTTTATTTCTATTAGAGACAAAAAATTAAAACGTAATTTTTTTAAAAGATATTAATTGCACGTTCATACTTTTAATTATTTAGTTTTACAAGAGAACAACTATATTTTATTAACCTATTGGGAATTACAATCAACTATTTTGCACCAAGTAATCATCGTAAGTTTAATCTATAATTTAGTCTGGACTATACATTTGTCTTAATTCTAGTCTATAGTTTTCTCTATAGAACTTTTTTACTGTGGACTGGACTATAGGATAGTTCATATCCAGGCTATGGTATAGTCTATAGTCTTGAATATAAACTGGGCTATACTCTAGTTTATAGTCTAGACTGTAGTTTATTCTATCGTGTGGACACTTGGCTGTTCTATAGTCTTGACTACAGTCTTGTCTAAAATCTTGTCTATAGCCATGTCTATTCTACTTTATGGTCTGAACTATAGTCTATTACATATTCTGTACCATAGTATACCATATCTGGATTTTAGTCTAGACTATAGTTTACTCAATTGTCTATAGTTTAGTCCACTGTCTACAGTTTAGTCCACTGTCTATAGTTTAGTCCACTGTCTATAGTTTAGTCCACTTTTTATAGTTTAGTCTACTGTAAACTATAGATAGAAGTCTACTTTAGTCTTCTATCTATAGTTTAGTTCTAGTCTATAGTTTGGACCATATACTGAACAATTGTTTAGTCTATAGTCTAGAATGTAGTTTATTCTATCGTCTGAACACTTGGCGATTCTTTAGTCTTGACTACAGTCTTGTCTAAAATCTTGTGTATAGCCTTGTTTATTCTAGTTTATAGTCTGAACTATAGTCTATTACATATTCTTTACCATAGTCTACCATTTCTTGATTTTAGTCTAGATTATAGTTTACTCAAGTGTCTATAGTTTAGTCCACACTAAACAAATATTTAGTCTACTTTGGATCAAAGTTTTGTTATTATCTGAACTATAATAAATTCTACTCTAGTTTATTAAATAGTCTGGACTATGCACTAGTTCAAAGTTTGGACTATAGTGTTGTCTATGGTCTTGTTTTCATCTGGCCTATAGACTAGTCCATAGTCTTAACTATAATCTAGTATATAGTCTGGGCTTAAGTATAATCTAGATAAAAGCATTGGTTATGGTATGGCCTATAGTATAGTCTATAGTTTGAAGTATTATTTACAATTAGGATCGACATATGACCTATTTTAGACATTAAGAATAAAAACCCAAAGGATCAAACTTAAAAAGCTGCTACATACATATGTATTTGTAAAGCTTATTATTAACAACAGTTTTACAAGTATTACATCACCAAGCATTTCATGATTAAAAGAAGGAAAGGAAAAGATAAACACTTAGAAAAAGATTACGAACTTAAGACACTTGTTACTGCCTTCAACAATTACAATAATAATAAAAATGAAAAAAAAAAAAAAAATACAAACTAAAATTATATATACATCTCGTAAACTAAGCTATAACGACGACAATTGCTGGTAATAAAAAAAAACCTAAATACAAACTAAAATCTCTCTAACAAACCTCAAGCAACAATAAGTGAAAAACGTAATAAGTATGAACACAAGACTACAAATAGTATAAGTACCAGTAGAACCACAACCACAGAAGGAGAAGAAAGACATTTTGAACTTTATGAAAACAATTTTATTCATTCAAAAAAATAGAAAAAAAAAATAAAGAAAAAACTAACAAACTAAATTCTAGACAAACGAATGAAAATGATGAAGATGAAAAAGACGACTACAGCAAATAAATACAAACTAATTGTAAATGATGGTGTTGGACTAGATAAGCTTTTTGCCCAGCAACAACTACTACAATAAGTATCTGGTACTATCAAATACAAACACTATAAATGAAATTGAAAGAATAAAAATACAAAAGACATGCCACATATTTTTAAGTACACTCACATGTATGTACATATGTTTGTATGTATTTACTAAATAAAATTTTCAGAAGATAGATGGACAGACAAACCAAAAAAAAACCTTATTACAAATACATCACTGATTAGATGATGATAATGAGGAAGAAGAGTAAGTAGGAAACAAATAAGAGGCCTATGAAGAAAGAAAAGCAGCAGCAATAATAAACTATACAGCATAATGAAGAAGATTCTTCTACTACTACTACTACTACTACTACTATCTAATGCTGCTGATGTTGAGGTTGCTTAAGTTGAGAATGATGCTGATGATGATGGAAATAAAACCTATAAATATGACAACGACTAACAAACGAATTCAAATGTCTGCGTTTTGTTTATAGAAAAAAAGAAGCGAATGTCTGATGATTTCTTTTAAGACCTCATAAATATATTTTGTAATAAACGTTTACTATGTAGACCCACAAGTCAGAAAAAAATTAGGAAAAATAGAAAACTTGTAGAGATTATTTAAGACTTTAGATAGTAAGTATTCATAAATTTGTTGTTACACAAACAAGTGAATTATAATTTTTATTATATTTTCATATATGTTAATCTACTTCTTGAAATGTATTCTACTAGTTATAGCAAAGAGAGCTTTAAGTAATTCATGTTTGTTATACAGGAATTACTAAAGAAGTGTAGTTAGTTTAAGTAAAGGATTTTACTTGAAGAATCTCGTTTAAAGCCACTACCAAACTTTAAAACTGGCAAACTGAGTCCAAATTTCTTTCGCCAGTAAACAAATTATCTTACACTGAAAATAGTCCATACTTAACTTTACTTTTTATTTCGTAGTATTTACGAAAATTTCTTGTATAATACGAAATGTTCGTTACTAATTTTACGAAACAATTTTGTACATGTTGTACATGTTGTACATTAAAGTAATGTACAAAATTTTGAATATATGTATATAATGCATGGATTATTTTCAGTGTACGTCAGTGTTGACCACAGCACAACAGAAGCAACAAATAATTAAATTAATAAATGAATCAGTATAATTACTACCACTATATAAATAAACGGTAGCGTATTTTGGGATTAAATTTGTGGTTAAATATAAAATAACAAATTATCATTAATTACAGTTAATTATGAGACCATACGATTAAAAAAATAAAATTAAATTAAAAAATGATGGATATTTTAAAAATAAAAAGTAAATAAAATAATTAAGTTAGAAAAACAACAATTCTAAATTATTAGTTAATCATCATATATCATTAGATCTACAGATTTCTAAATACAAGTTTATGCGATCTATTTATGTATATCACACTTATAAACATACATATGTAAGTATGTATCTTCTTCTCAAACACATTTGACACGCGTTTATTTATTAAAACATTTAATATGATTTGATTACAAACATAAAGTGATATAGAAATAAAAACACATAAAAATGTCTAATCAAATACTCAACACCATCACAACAATAACAATCTTAATAGAAAACAATTTTAAAAGAAATTTAAACAGCAACAGTTAAGGGTCTAATGTAAGTCGTATCATGACAATAATAATGATGATACACAAATGTCTATGATGATGATTATGTAGAAAAAAAAAACTTCATCTTAATGCGGAAATGTTGAAAGCAGGCAGGCAGGCAGCAAACACTCTGATGACTTTTGTGCGTGTTGCTTTCTTTTCTTGTTATAAGTATTATTGAAAAACTCTTCACTCACACACACATAACTTTGTATCACTTAAGTCTTTGGCTTTTTTTGACAACCGACGAACCGACCAGCAGCAATAGCTAGCTGTACTCTACAATGCGTAAACAATCAACAACATCCTAATCTTTTGTTAAAAGCAACCACATCTATTTAAGAAGACATAAAATGGAAAAGTGAAACAAAAACTAAACATCTTCATTTAGCATAAATTTACTTAAAATATTTATGTGTGTAACATTATCAACACTTTAGAAATTTGTAAAAAAAGTAAATTGTACGCACCAATATTGTCAAATACAATGTTGGTGAGATCCATCACTTGTACAGTAAAGGGTAAACGTTTAGTGATAAAAACAGTCAATTTGAGGATTAAATAACAAAATTGGCTGTAATGTTCGGAATGCTGGAAGTAATAACACTAGTTTATTGTATCAATTTGTAGAGATATTATCTTTAAAAGTTAGTTGCATATTCTTGCATTGACTAGAATATAGACTAGACTATAGACTAGACTATAGACTAGACTATAGACTAGACTATAGACTAGACTATAGACTAGACTATAGACTAGACTATAGACTAGACTATAGACTAGACTATAGACTAGACTATAGACTAGACTATAGACTAGACTATAGACTAGACTATAGACTAGACTATAGACTAGACTATAGACTAGACTATAGACTAGACTATAGACTAGACTATAGACTAGACTATAGACTAGACTATAGACTAGACTATAGACTAGACTATAGACTAGACTATAGACTAGACTATAGACTAGACTATAGACTAGACTATAGACTAGACTATAGACTAGACTATAGACTAGACTATAGACTAGACTATAGACTAGACTATAGACTAGACTATAGACTAGACTATAGACTAGACTATAGACTAGACTATAGACTAGACTATAGACTAGACTATAGACTAGACTATAGACTAGACTATAGACTAGACTATAGACTAGACTATAGACTAGACTATAGACTAGACTATAGACTAGACTATAGACTAGACTATAGACTAGACTATAGACTAGACTATAGACTAGACTATAGACTAGACTATAGACTAGACTATAGACTAGACTATAGACTAGACTATAGACTAGACTATAGACTAGACTATAGACTAGACTATAGACTAGACTATAGACTAGACTATAGACTAGACTATAGACTAGACTATAGACTAGACTATAGACTAGACTATAGACTAGACTATAGACTAGACTATAGACTAGACTATAGACTAGACTATAGACTAGACTATAGACTAGACTATAGACTAGACTATAGACTAGACTATAGACTAGACTATAGACTAGACTATAGACTAGACTATAGACTAGACTATAGACTAGACTATAGACTAGACTATAGACTAGACTATAGACTAGACTATAGACTAGACTATAGACTAGACTATATACTAGACTGTAAACTAGACTATATACTAGACTATAAACTAGACTATAGACTAGACTATAGACTAGATTATAAACTAGATTATAAACTAGACTATAGACCATATTGTTCATGGTAATTTGATAAACTTACAATCGAAAGTTTCTTTTGCCTTATATAATTCCAAGTGATCTTTTTTGTAAAAATTCCATCTTTTTCAAAGTTTCTCATATGACGTTATTTTCCCAAATTAACAAATAAATAATTATCTACTATTACAATCTATGAAGTGGCACTATTGTTGTTTCACATATTATCTATTTTTAAATGAACTTAAACACTTAAGTTTGTATTTAAACGTATGTATGGGTTAAATTGTTGCTTCTTTTGTCATTTGAAAAGTGAGAAAAAAGACAATGTTTCATTTTTCTGTTAGTATTCTGTATAATTCTGCAGCATCTATCTATCTATTGAGTTTTGTATCTTTATTTTATTGTATATGTATTATTTTGTCTTCTTTATTTTTCAATTTTTTGTTCAACACTTAGAGGTTTGTTTGTAAGAACGTTCGAACATTTAGTTCAGTTCAGTTTGAGTTCGTTTGTCTTCATTTATTTAATTTAAGTCCATTATCACATTTTCAAACATTAGAATTATTTTGAGTGCTTGATGTGACGACGATGATGATGATAATGATGTTGTTGTGATGACGCTAAATCTGATCGTCATCATGTCGACAATGTTTCTTTCCAACATAGCAAGCATCTTCGGTATCAGTGGGTAAATTTGAAATATCTTTTTATTTGTATATAAGGAGTGAGATCGAAAAATTCTTAACATACATATATATTTATAAAAAAGAAACCACTAAACTTACAGCTTTATGTTTTTTTTTATTTGATTCAAATTATTATTACAATTTACAAAAAAAAAATATTTTTATAGTTTTAATCACTAGTGATGAAATTTTGAACCCTTTTCGGAAACCCTTCCATTAACGTTTTTATAGTGCTTTCTGTCACTTTGCTCGAACATGTAGTCCATCTCCGTTTAAAATCTACCACACTTTTGGACACCTTTTTTGTACTCTTCAATTCTCTTTTAACAAGAGCCCAATATCTCTCCACTGGCCTTAGCTCCGGGCAGTTTGGAGGATTTGCCTCTCTTGGTACAAATACCACATTATTGTTCTTGTACCACTCAAGGGCTTGTTTACCATAGTGACAGGATGCCAAGTCAGGCCAAAAATAAGTGGACACATTATGAAGTCTTATGAATGGAAGCAGCCTTTTTTGTAAACATTCCTTGATGTAAATTTCGGTATTTATAGAGCCCGTTGTAACAAATGATTGGCTTCTTTTGCCGCAACTGCATATTGCTTGCCATACCAAGAACTTTCTGGGAAATTTTGTTTGCTTTTGGGTCCTAAACTTTTCTTCAATATTCCCTCGAGCATCAGCAACATAAAACTTTTGACCTGGAAGTTGCGAAAAATCTGCCAAAACATACGTTTCGTCATCCATTATGCAGCAAGAATATTTTTTTATAAAACTTGACTTCAATTTCCGTGCTCTGTTTTTGGCCTCTAAATTTTTAGCAGCGTTCCTGTCAGGAACTTTTTGAGCCTTGTATGTTTTTAAACCTGCATTAGCTTTAACTTTTCGTACCAAATAGTCCGAGCACTGAGCTAACCGAGCTGCTTTCCTACCGGATGTGTTTGGAGCTCTTTTGAAAATGCGTTCTATTTTTTTGGCTTTAGAAACATCATGTGGACCATTCCTTCTACCTGAACCAGGTTTTCTATCAACTGACAAGTTTTACCGGTACTGTTTAATAACATTGGAAACAGTTTGACGGCAGACCTTTGTATGCTTGGCCAACTTTTTGTAAGACCAAGTTGGGTTTAGTTGAAAATATTTAATAATTTCAGTACGCACTTTTTTCTGATCACTCATTTTAATCAGATTAACAAAAAATTAATATAATTGACATTACACATAATAACTGACATGTTTTTCAAAGGTAACATGATCAGAAAAAAATAAAAAATCAAATAATACTTTGGTTGAAAAATGTAATGAAAAACGTGTGTTAAGAATTTTTCGATCTCACTCCTTAAAATGCATTTCTAATGTTTCTAATGTTCTTTCGTTGACCAACAGCAAAAACTTTGTTCTATTGCTGCTTACATTGGACCCATATAATGTGTTTCCCCATTTGTTTCTTCTTCTTCATGTGAAACATTTGTTCGTTTATTTATTCGGTCAGTTCATTTATCAGTTTGTCAATTAAGTTTTTCTTCCATCGTCATCATCTTCAAATGTACAACAATAATTTTACAATTTAATTTAGATTATTCCCATTTCCCCCCACTACTTTAATGTGTTAGAGAAGACAAACCGACAAAAAGGAAAAGAACTTTGAAATAATATTGGTCAAAATTGAATTATTGCGTGGTTGTAGAAAACTATATAAAAATTGGTCTTGTTAATTTTTTTTTTAAAAATATTTTTTTTTCATTTAATATTAATTGAATTACAAAAGTGAGATCTTTATTTATATCGCTGAAATGTGTACCAGTTAAATGTATGTGATAAAATAAGAATTACAGGAAATAGTTACATAATGTTTATAGAGTTCCAATGTAATGAATGGATACATTGTGAAATTTAACATTATTCTAAATGTTTACAAAAAACTTACCGTTTGTAAGTTGGCCATTTTCCTGGAAATAATAAAGAAATTACTGGTTTGATAACACTATCTTATTGAAGAATTTTATTTTATTTAAAAACTAATTGGTTTCTGCTACTGGCTAAGTTGTCTTGAACCACAAATTATTAGGTCCTTCTGAATTTTGATATAAAATTAAGTAATCCTATAGACTAGACTATAGACTAGACTATAGACTAGACTATAGACTAGACTATAGACTAGACTATAGACTAGACTATAGACTAGACTATAGACTAGACTATAGACTAGACTATAGACTAGACTATAGACTAGACTATAGACTAGACTATAGACTAGACTATAGACTAGACTATAGACTAGACTATAGACTAGACTATAGACTAGACTATAGACTAAACTATAGACTAGACTATAGACTAGACTATAGACTAGACTATAGACTAGACTATAGACTAGACTATAGACTAGACTATAGACTAGACTATAGACTAGACTATAGACTAGACTATAGACTAGACTATAGACTAGACTATAGACTAAACTATAGACTAGACTATAGACTAAACTATTGACTAAACTATAGAATAGACTATAGACTAGACTATAGACTAGACTATAGACTAGACTATAGACTAGACTATAGACTAGACTAGACTATAGACTAGACTATAGACTAGACTATAGACTAGACTATAGACTAGACTATAGACTAGACTATAGACTAGACTATAGACTAGACTATAGACTAGACTATAGACTAGACTATAGACTAGACTATAGACTAGACTATAGACTAGACTATAGACTAGACTATAGACTAGACTATAGACTAGACTATAGACTAGACTATAGACTAGACTATAGACTAGACTATAGACTAGACTATAGACTAGACTATAGACTAGACTATAGACTAGACTATAGACTAGACTATAGACTAGACTATAGACTAGACTATAGACTAGACTATAGACTAGACTATAGACTAGACTATAGACTAGACTATAGACTAGACTATAGACTAGACTATAGACTAGACTATAGACTAGACTATAGACTAGACTATAGACTAGACTATAGACTAAACTATAGACTAGACTATAGACTAGACTATAGACTAGACTATAGACTAGACTATAGACTAGACTATAGACTAAACTATAGACTAGACTATAGACTAGACTATAGACTAGACTATAGACTAGACTATAGACTAGACTATAGACTAGACTATAGACTAGACTATAGACTAGACTATAGACTAGACTATAGACTAGACTATAGACTAGACTATAGACTAGACTATAGACTAGACTATAGACTAGACTATAGACTAGACTATAGACTAGACTATAGACTAGACTATAGACTAGACTATAGACTAGACTATAGACTAGACTATAGACTAGACTATAGACTAGACTATAGACTAGACTATAGACTAGACTATAGACTAGACTATAGACTAGACTATAGACTAGACTATAGACTAGACTATAGACTAGACTATAGACTAGACTATAGACTAGACTATAGACTAGACTATAGACTAGACTATAGACTAGACTATAGACTAGACTATAGACTAGACTATAGACTAGACTATAGACTAGACTATAGACTAGACTATAGACTAGACTATAGACTAGACTATAGACTAGACTATAGACTAGACTATAGACTAGACTATAGACTAGACTATAGACTAGACTATAGACTAGACTATAGACTAGACTATAGACTAGACTATAGACTAGACTATAGACTAGACTATAGACTAGACTATAGACTAGACTATAGACTAGACTATAGACTAGACTATAGACTAGACTATAGACTAGACTATAGACTAGACTATAGACTAGACTAATAGACTAGACTATAGACTAGACTATAGACTAGACTATAGACTAGACTATAGACTAGACTATAGACTAGACTATAGACTAGACTATAGACTAGACTATAGACTAGACTATAGACTAGACTATAGACTAGACTATAGAAGACTATAGACTATAGACTAGAGACTATAGACTAGACTATAGACTAGAGACTATAGACTAGACTATAGACTAGACTATAGACTAGACTATAGACTAGACTATAGACTAGACTATAGACTAGACTATAGACTAGACTATAGACTAGACTAGATTACAGACTAGACTATAGACTAGATTACAGACTAGACTATAGACTAGCCTAGACTATAGACTAGACTGCAGACTAGACTAAAGACTAGACTATAGACTAGACTATAGACTAGACTATAGACTAGACTATAGACTAGACTATAGACTAGACTATAGACTAGACTATAGACTAGACTATAGACTAGACTATAGACTAGACTATAGACTAGACTATAGACTAGACTATAGACTAGACTATAGACTAGACTATAGACTAGACTATAGACTAGACTATAGACTAGACTATAGACTAGACTATAGACTAGACTATAGACTAGACTATAGACTAGACTATAGACTAGACTATAGACTAGACTATAGACTAGACTATAGACTAGACTATAGACTAGACTATAGACTAGACTATAGACTAGACTATAGACTAGACTATAGACTAGACTATAGACTAGACTATAGACTAGACTATAGACTAGACTATAGACTAGACTATAGACTAGACTATAGACTAGACTATAGACTAGACTATAGACTAGACTATAGACTAGACTATAGACTAGACTATAGACTAGACTATAGACTAGACTATAGACTAGACTATAGACTAGACTATAGACTAGACTATAGACTAGACTATAGACTAGACTATAGACTAGACTATAGACTAGACTATAGACTAGACTATAGACTAGACTATAGACTAGACTATAGACTAGACTATAGACTAGACTATAGACTAGACTATAGACTAGACTATAGACTAGACTATAGACTAGACTATAGACTAGACTATAGACTAGACTATAGACTAGACTATAGACTAGACTATAGACTAGACTATAGACTAGACTATAGACTAGACTATAGACTAGACTATAGACTAGACTATAGACTAGACTATAGACTAGACTATAGACTAGACTATAGACTAGACTATAGACTAGACTAATGACTAGACTAATGACTAGACTATAGACTAGACTATAGACTAGACTATAGACTAGACTATAGACTAGACTATAGACTAGACTATAGACTAGACTATAGACTAGACTATAGACTAGACTATAGACTAGACTATAGACTAGACTATATACTAGACTATAGACTAGACTATAGACTAGACTATAGACTAGACTATAGACTAGACTATAGACTAGACTATAGACTAGACTATAGACTAGACTATAGACTAGACTATAGACGAGACTATAGACTAGACTATACACTAGTTAGTTAGTTAGTTAGTTTTTTTTTTAATTCGTCCCCAAATGTGATTTAACTTCTTACAAATGTAAAATTTATCTCTCAACCATTTCTTATCATTCTTGCAAATATTTATGTGTAATATTTGAAAAATGATGAAATAAACATTAAAGGAAATTAAAAGAATTGCTAACACCAAGTCTTATTCTTCTATCTGAGTAAATAGCTTATTGTTGCTGTTTTCTCAAGTCGTTGAAATTTCTGTTGTCTTTTTGTTTGTTGGATTGCATGTAATCTTATCTTGACCTACAGAGATAATAATGTTTTCCCACTTTACGAAAAAATTTAAAGTAAACAAAAAAAATGTATATGAAATCTAAGCACCAGCCTAAAAGAGTATTATATTGCTGATACATATATGTATATGGTTACTATATAAAATTTACTTGTCTAACCCTGCAGTATGATATGAAAACTAAGACAGTTATCTCCATGTTCACTTCTTTGTGAATTTTAAATGTGGCTAACTCTTTGTCTAATAAGTATATTTATGTGTATCTGATTTCAAGATGAAGTAAACTTGTACTTTTAACCCATGGCTTACACTTAAATTACCTTTTACCAATAAAATCAATAGTTTAATGTAACAACTAAATTTAGTTAGCATTAGGCAGTAATTAATAATGAAACTTATTCCAAGAGTTGCAGGATTAGAGTGCACACAAAATACACTTCTTTTTTCATTAATGTGTATTTACGTTTGTATGTATTTATGATTAAATTCATATGTATTAGTTTATGTGAATAATAGTAAACGTTATTCGAATTATCAGCGTTAAAAATGTTTCCTTTTACATGATTGCAAATACGTTTGTATGTGATTATGAAGTTGATAAAAGATGTTAGGTGCCCGTTAAGATCAGTGCGGACGATGGTCTAAAAATTTGATGAGTTTCTGTATTGATGAGTTGTCATTGCTATTTTTGAGAACTATTATGGTTACATAGTTCAACATTATTAATCTCTTAATAAATACCCTCCCATTTTGCTAAAAACGCAAATTTACCAATACACGATCAATTGCTAAAGTTTTCGTTCTAAAATTAAAACTAATTTCATATAAATAATTAACCCAAAAATTGACACCACACCCTTAGTAGTTTTCTGAATATAAATGTTTCATTTTATGTATGATGACTGATAAAATCAATATTGAAATTATCTCTTTTGTTCAGTTTAGCATTTGCTCTTAATAAATAAAACAAAAAAATCCAAAAAATAAACATAAAAAACCCAAAAAGACACAAAAAAAGGTGAGGAGGTAAAAGAAATTGACGTCTACATAGTTTGCTAAATGAATTAACAAAAAGTCCAAAATAATAAAAAAAAGAACAAAAGACAAACTACAAAATAAACAAAAGATATGATTTGGAAACAGCTCCAACGCATAAGAGTAGTAAAGTACTATGCAACAGATACAGAAAAAAATAAACGATGAACCCCAAAAACACAAGAAGAATAATAGAGGATGACATTAATTTAAAATGTCGAATGAACACACACACACTCAGACAGTCATCTAAACATGTCAATTGCTAATCGATGAAAAATAGTTTTGGGTGACAATGATGATGACGCGCTTATTGGAGCTACAAACGTACATAGATCGCGATAAAAAAGAGCCACAAGCAAAAGTTTAGAAGTACAAAAATTTAGCATTTCCTGTTTAGTTTTTTTCTTCTTGTTTTATTTTCTGTGTGTTTTTTGTCTATGAAAGTTTTGTTAGCATTTTTTTTGTTTGATTGTTTGTTGTTTTCCAATTTTAAACGCATCAATGACTTTGATGACATACTAAGTACTTATTCATTTGTACTCGAATACTAACAAAAAAAAAAAAAAACAACAATTTTTTCTTTAGGTATGTAATCGTACTTGCATTAGTTTACTATGGAATCAGATACTTAAATGAATTTATTTTACTAATGAAATTCCGAGATAAAGCGATTTGAGATGAGTGATCTTCAGAGATTAATTTTTCACCGGATGTTCAGCAATTCTTCGAAAAATCGGTAATTTAGCAAAAAATAAAGTAAAAATTCACCATAGAAACATTTTTAACTCAAAAATTTATATTTCACCGAAAAATCGATATTTCACCGAAAATTCGATATTTCACCAAAAAACTATATTTCATTGTAAAATGGACTTTTCACAAAAACATAGAATTCATCGAAAAATCGCTAAAATATCCATATTTCACGAAAAAATCCATAATTCAACCAAAAATCAATAATTCACCAAAAATGTATTTTTCACTGAAAAATTTACATTTCACCCAAAAATCGTTCGATATTTCAGCAAAAAACTATATTTCATTGTAAAATGGACTTTTCACAAAAACATAGAATTCATCGAAAAATCGCTTAAATATCAATATTTCACGAAAAAAATCCATAATTCAACCAAAAATCAATAATTCACCAAAAATGTATTTTTCACTGAAAAAATTTACATTTCACCCAAAAATCATTCGATATTTCACCAAAGAAACTATATTTCATTGTAAAATGGACTTTTCACCCAAAAACATAGAATTAATCGAAAAATCGCTGAAATATCCATATTTCAATAAAAATTCCATATTTCACCCAAAAATCAATAATTCACCAAAAATTTTTTTAACAAAAAACCATATTTCATTGAAAAGAGGATGTTTCACCCAAAAACATAGAATTCATCTAAAAATCGCTGAAATATCCATATTTCAATAAAAATTCCATATTTCACCCAAAAATCAATAATTCACCAAAAATACTTTTCACTGAAAAATTTACATTTCAACCAAAAATCATTCGATATTTCATTTCACCCATAAATCATTCGATATTTCATTGAAAAGTGGATGTTTCACCCAAAAACATAGAATTTATCGAAAAATCGCTGAAATATCCATATTTCAATAAAAAATCCATATTTCACCCAAAAATCAAGAATTCACTAAAAAATTTACATTTCACCCAAAAATTATTCGATATTTCACCAAAAAACTATATTTCATTGAAAGGTGGATGTTTCGCTCAAAAACATATATTTCATCGGAAAATCGTTGAAATATCCATATTTCACTTAAAAATCAATAATTCACCAAAAATGTATTTTTCTCTGAAAAATTTACATTTCACCCAAAAATCATTCCATATTTCGCCAAAAAACTACATTTTATTGAAAAGTGGATGTTTCACTCAAAAACATATATTTCATCGAAAAATCGCTGAAATATCCATATTTTAACACCCAAAAATCAATAATTCACCAAAAAAGTATTTTTCACTGAAAAATTTACAATTCACCCAAAATTTATTCGATATTTCACAAAAAAAAACCATATTTCATTGAAATGTGGATGTTTCACCCAACAAAAACATCGAAAAATTGCTGAAATATTCCTATTTCACTAAAAAAAATCCATACTTCACCCAAAAGTCAATATTTTATTAAAAAACAGATTTTTACCTGAAAATTTATATTTATCGGAACATTGGAAATCTAACACTTCTCTAAAAGAAATCATTCCTTTTTTCCAACATTTGTACTTTTCAGCCACTTAAATATTTATCTTGTTTTTTTTTTTTTTAATTAAATACATATTTATATTTATTTTTATTTTCGAGTGTATGAAAAATATACGAGTATTGTGACGACTAAATGTACACTTCTTAAGTTGATAATTAATTAAAAGTATGACTTTGTTTTGTTATTTTTAAATCTTTTACAGAAGTACGTCCAAAAGAAAACGAAACAAAAACAACAATAAAAACCACTAAACTAAATGACCATTTGTAAAAAAAACAAACAAACAAACATACAAACATGTATGCAAGTTTGTGTGTATAAATGTATTTAAGTGTTGGTTTGATTTCTGTTTTTAATTTTTATTATTTTTGTTTTAATTATTTCAACAACATTGAACTTAAACTGCATTAACCCTTTGATGTCACATTAAAATAAAAGTACTTTAAAACAAGAAACAGAGCAAAAACATATAAGAGTTAAACGTCTTTTTATTAAACAGAAATTAATTTCCTTTGTAGCAACAAAAACATAAAACGAAATTAATTGCTTTGACTTGTGTTGTCTTAATTTGTTTTGTTTTTATTTTATGGTAAAAATAAGAAAAAAATAAAAGTTATCTCATCTTTCATCTTTGTTGTTGCTACCTTTTAGTTGCTGATGCTCTCTGTACAATTCAAATTGTAACCATTAAAAGTAGTCTGTTTGTCATTTTTACTTTAAATTTTCAAGGACTTCCCTTTTACGAGAAAAGAAATGAAATCATAAACCTAAATGTTGAGGATAAAAAAGATTTAAAGAATATAATTTAAATAAACCAACAGCAATTGGAGATTTGACCTAGAAAACATTACACTCATAATAGACTATAAAATATAGTTTAGACCAGAGTGGACTATAGAATAAACAGTAGTCTGGACAATTGAATAGACTATAGTCTGGACTATAGAATGGACTATAGAATAGACTATAGTCTGGACTGTAGAGTAGACTGTACTATAGAATAGAATGTAGTCTGTACTATAGAATATAATGTAGTCTGTACTATAGAATAGACTGTAGTCTGTACTATAGAATAGGCTGTAGTCTGTACTATTGAATAGACTGTAGTCTGTACTATAGAATATACTATAGTCTGTACTATAGGATAGACTATAGTCTATACTAGTACTATAGAATATACTATAGTTTGGACTATAGAATAGACTATAGTCTGGACTATAGAATAGACTATAGTCTGGACTATAGAATAGACTATAGTCTGGACTATAAAATAGACAATATTCTGGACTATAGAATAGACTATAGTCTGGACTATAGAATAGACTATAGTCTGGACTATAGAATAGACTATAGTCTGGACTATAGAATAGACTATAGTCTGGACTATAGAATAGACTATAGTCTGGACTATAGAATAGACTATAGTCTGGACTATAGAATAGACTATAGTCTGGACTAAAGAATAGACTATAGTCTGGACTATAGAATAGACTATAGTCTGGACTATAGAATAGACTATAGTCTGGACTATAGAATAGACTATAGTCTGGACTATAGAATAGACTAAAGTCTGGACTATAGAATAGACTAAAGTCTGGACTATAGAACAGGCTATAGAATAGACTATAGTCTGGACTATAGAATAGGCTATAGTCTGGACTATAGAGTAGGCTATAGTCTGGACTATAGAATAGGCTATAGTCTGGACTATAGAATAGACTATAGTCTGGACTATAGAATAGACTATATTCTGGACTATAGAATAGACTATAGTCTGGACTATAGAATAGACTACAGTCTGCACTATAGAATATACTATAGTCTGGACTATAGAATAGACTATAGTCTGGACTATAGAATAGACTATAGTCTGGACTATAGAATAGACTATAGTCTGGACTATAGAATAGACTATAGTCTGGACTATAGAATAGACTATAGTCTGGACTATAGAATAGACTATAGTCTGGACTATAGAATAGACTATAGTCTGGACTATAGAATAGACTATAGTCTGGACTATAGAATAGACTATAGTCTGGACTATAGAATAGACTATAGTCTGGACTATAGAATAGACTATAGTCTGGACTATAGAATAGACTATAGTCTGGACTATAGAATAGACTTTAGTCTGGACTATAGAATAGACTATACTCTGGACTAAAGAAAAGACTATGAAGGATGGCAACAAAAACTTGGCCCCCGTAATATATTCTAGCTAATAGAAAATTGGTAGTACATCGCAAATAGTTCAGCCTGAAAAACTCTAGAGTTTATAGTTTGGACTATAGAACAGACCTTAGTTACTTCACTAGTCCTAAGTAGACAATTGATCAAAACAGTAAAATGACATTTAGTAATATATGGAACTACCAGCATCTGATATCTAAATTAATTAAGTATATATATTTATCAAATTAATTAATTTAAATATCAATACTAGGAAAAATAGCCATTCAATTACTAATTTACTTGCACTTGTACGTATGCGTTTTGCTCTTTAAACCAATTAAATATCAAAGTCAATGTTTTTATATATTGTTTTTTTTTATTATTTATTTATTACTTGTTGTATTTTTAGTTGTATCTGTAGTTAATTCTAAATAATTTTAATATATATCTGTACATACATACATATTGCAACCTTGAACTTGCAGCAACAGAGAAGTTAATAAATAATTGCAACAAGTACATCGTACGTACCCTGGCCATTCATAACGTCTGACAGTCAGTCATACTATTACGTATGAAGATTATTTGTTGCTATTTGTTAAGCTATTAATTTGATGAAACAACAAACACACAAAATTATACAAGTAAAAAAAAATAACAACAATAAAAAATTAAAAATTAAAAAAATAATAATGAAGTCAAACATCATTAAAAGAGAATAAAGTTTAATTTGTATGGTAAGAAATAAAACCGACAATAATAAAAAAATAAAATATTATTTAACAGCAGCAACAACAAGTAATCATCAGCGTTCTTAAAGTGAAAAAAATGTCAAAAAAACTGAATGAGTGAAGACTTAAATAAAAATTTGATGTTTGATGTTTATAATTAATAAATAATATTTGTTAACTTGCAACCATCATATGACTTTAAAAATGCAAATAAGTCGCAAAAAATATAATAGAATTACAAAAAAAAAAATTAACAAAATTGTTTCTTGTTAAGAGCCGTTACAAGGAGAAAGGTTTGATGGCTGATACCTAATGTAATTACACAGGACAACATATTTGTTAGCCAGTTGCTTGCGCAGAAATCAGAATTATATATCTAAGAAGATTTTAAAAATATAATAATACCCTACACCACTATATAGGGTATAATGCGTTTGTGCTGATATTTGTAACACCCAAAAAAATTGGTCCTACACACACACTTAAGTATACCAATATGTTCAAAATAACTCTCTGAACTATATCCGTCTATATATGTGTTCACAAAAAGCTTGTGCTTGTGTTCGCCTAGCCCCCATACAACTGTACCCCCTGAGTAGGGCTTTGGGTTCATAATTGTGTTAAATGTCTTTTGTAATGACCGGGCCTTATTTGACCCTAGCCCCCGTACAAGCTCTCCTTCAGAATATGACTTGAAGGTCAAAGTTCACATATAAAAACTAATAATACGATTAAATTCTACATAAATAACACTGAAGTAGAATAACATATGTTTTTTAAAGCTAAAGTATATATCCGACAATTCTGATATCTTGGTGAAAATTGCTTTGGTTAGCTTTGGGAGGGGTTTTAGAAAAATTCAGACCAAAACCTAGGAATTATTTTGAAAATGTTATTAAATTTCTGCCTTAAAGCTAAAAAACACTACAAAAAATCTATTAAAAGCATAAAATATATCAAATAAAACCTTTGTAATAAATATCCTTAAAAGAAAATGCCCTCCAAAAATATTACAAATATAAAAAAATAGATTCTCATACATTTAATTTGTTCGCTAAACATTTAGATCTTTGTGTATTTTTGTTATATTTTTTTACAACTAAAAGATCATTCTACATTTTTATTATTTGGTATTTTTACATATTTATACAGTGTTTTTTTTTCAAATTTCATGGTCATATTAATTATAGTTAAATACAATACATGATGTATTTAGATACAAATGTATATAGAAGAGTGTTCATATGTCTGTACAAGTACATCTATGCAAGTATCAATTGTATGTATGTGAGCATGAATGAATGTATTAATGTGATATGCACGAACAATGAATAGAATAGAAAAAGTAAATAAAAGTGGCAGCAGCAGTTAATGGAATAGATATTGGACATACATATCTACATAGTTGTAGCAGCAGCAAAACGCCAGCAACAGTTTGAAGTCATTTCATCTTATGCATGCAAACTATTATTCTAACATTTTTGTAATGAATTTTGGTTAGAAAATCTATACATCCAGAAAATAGTTTGATTGTAACAAACTTATTATTGCAATTTTTTCCTTATGTTGGTTGTGATACCAAAATTCTTATTAAGATTTAAAATGTTGTTATTGCTGTGTGGTGTCAAATTAAACTTTGACCATATAAAGGGAATAATATGACTAATTTGAGTAATGCAACGCTAAGTTGGAAATAAATTTTTAAATGAACTATTATCAGCTAAATTATTTATATATGCAAACAATGCAATTATTTAAAATAAAACTGCAAGAATTTGAAACTTAGTTTAGGTGCTTGAATGATCAGAACTTTGTTGACTTATTACTATATAAAAGGGAGAGGTTTGAAGCACTCAAATTCGAAAAAGGAAATGCATAACTAACTAACTAACTAACTAACTAACTGACAAACTGACTGACTAACTAACTGAATAACAAACAAACAAACTAACAGACTAACTAACTAACTAACTAACTAACTAACTAACTAACTAACTAACTAACTAACTAACTAACTAACTAACTAACTAACTAACTAACTAACTAACTAACTCACTAACTCACTAACTTACTAACTTACTAACTTACTAACTTACTAACTTACTAACTTACTAACTTACTAACTTACTAACTTACTAACTAATTAACTATCTAACTATCTACCTATCTATTTATCTATCTATCTATTTATTTCTTTATTTATTTATTTATTTATTTATTTATTTATTTATTTATTTATTTATTTATTTATTTATTTATTTATTTATTTATTTATTTATCTATCTATCTATCTATCTATCTA
>NC_060950.1:5303121-5307493 GCF_022045245.1 Lucilia cuprina
GTTCAGTTCTAGTTCAGTTCTAGTTCAGTTCTAGTTCAGTTCTAGTTCAGTTCTAGTTCAGTTCTAGTTCAGTTCTAGTTCAGTTCTAGTTCTAGTTCAGTTCTAGTCAGTTGAAAATGCTTTAATCAAATATATTTTTTTGTTTCGGCAATAATCTATTCTAAGTCTATTAGGCACCGCTGTGGACGGCTTTTGTTTAATTATTTTTAAATTTATTTTTAAAAACATATCTAATAATAACTTTCATTAACCTTATTCACAACAAAGGAAACCATAATTATATCACAAGTGTTTTTGGTTTTTTTATTTAGATAAATTAAAAATTTTAACAAAATTTTTCCAGAGCATTGACATTCTTTGTGTTAATTAAATACCACCCAAACAAAACGGTTAAATTTTTAAAAAATATTCTTAAATAAATAAAATTTTACCTTTGTTATGTACTGAAGGAAATAAACAAATGGAAATAAAGTTTTATAACAGTCATACTTTTTTTCATTGTTAAATTTTTGTTATGGGTTTGTAAATAGTACAATATGTGTCTACTAAATATGTATAATTGTAGCTCAAGAAAGACAGACATCTATCTTGAGTATACTATAAGAAGAGACAAGTCGGTCTGTCCTAATTAGTTTCACCTGTGTCATCGCAAATAAAAATTTTCTTTTTGTTTAACTCAAAAGATAATAATAAATATTGAAAGAAACCGCTATTAAGAAATACTTGAACACATTTGCAAAAAAGAAAAAAAATTAAACAGAAATTATTTTTTCTTTATTTTAAAAAAGTTTTTTTTTTTTAGAAAAAGTTGAAATAAAAAATGAAGAAAATAACAATGTAATAGTCAGCCAGCCTGGCAAAAAGAAAAGAAGTAGGTGCACTTGCTGTTTTAATGATTATGTTGTTGTTGTTGTTTTGTTTAGCGTACGACCAATAAAATTGATAAATTTCTTAATAGTAGTTAATTTTTTATTAATAATATTATTATTACTTATTGTTATTACATTTTATTATTAAATCGGGCTTAAAGTTAATTTTTAAATCATAATCGTAAAAATACTTTTGGTTGGAGTATTTATAACCCAATAACCTCAAAAACGTTTATTTTAGTTTTTTTTCTGTTCTGTTGTTCATGTAGATGCTTTTGTCGTCTTTATATGAAAAAAATATATTTATATTAACTGTTATTGAGGAGAAACAAGATGGTGTGTCAATGATAAAATGTCTACAGAAAAAAAAAACTCTAAAAATAATGTTTAAAATTCCATAAAAAAAGTTGATTCGTATAAACGAATGCGAGTGCAATATGTACGTTTATTTTTTATGTGTCCCCCAATCAGCCACAACATATTGAACACGTTTAGTTCATAAAAAACCCCCAACAAAATAACTGAACTAAACATCATCATCATCTTCTACAAAATTCAACTTTGAATTGAATTGCAGAAAACAATACAGAGTACTAAACAATATCTTGGAATAAATATACATACATACATACATACATACATACATACATACATACATACATACATACATACATACATACATACATACATACATACATATGTATGTATGTATGTGTACATACACTTGCTTACACTATAAATTTCACTTTCTTACGAGGAACATCAGCCAACCGAACAAACGACCAATCATCCATCCAACCAAGATTATGTGCGTGCATACTTATATTGTAACACAGTTTTAGTACGAACGTATATATATTTGTTCAACTGGCAGCCTTGATGCTGTCGTCGTCTGTCAATACGTGTTTACGGTTTGTCAGTCGCTTTCAGTCCTTCCTTAATTCATTTTCATTTCATTTTACAATGCATTTCTTTGGTATGAATCGCCCCCGATTATAGAAGAATCAGATTATTTAGTTCTTCGTATTGTTTGATGTTGTACTACAATCAGCTGATCTTTTATGTTCCGAGACCCTAAAAGATTTGTGTTCTTTTTCTAAAAGGAAATTCTAATTCGAGGGACCGTATATCGATTATTCGATTATTGAAAAAGAGAGATTCAAACAATTATTAAACCTCCAATGTATCTTATAGGATCAAGATGGTCTTTTTACTCGGGCTGTCCATAGGTTATCGTTGCAACATTGCATTACTTCTGAAATACTTAATAAGCGCTTTTTTCTTTTACAACACTGCGTATGGGCTGCCTTCTATTGATTCGGCAACAGTACCTAGAGATGTAGTAGATAGACCGAAGTGACTATCATATAAAACTTGTTACGATCGGCGGTTAGGTGAAAATTGTTAATCGAGTGGTGCACCATACCTACTTGTTGAACATCCAAATGCTCTGGAACTGTTTCAAGAAAAATAAGTTTTACTTTCCTTAAAGTTAATGTTGCGCTTTACAAGGGCGCAGATGGTTATATTTTCTTACGAGATTCTTTCATAATCTGGATTGTCTTAATGAATTTGAATTATAAATAATAATGAACATTCCATAAACCCTAATGTATAGTTCTTTCAAGAATGGTTTTTGTTTCTGAATTAGAGAATCCGATATCTCGGATGGGTGTTATATATAATACGATAAACTGGATATTTTAACTCTATTTAATATTGTTATGGGTTTCATTTTTTAATAGGGAATTCTCCTCATTGATACAGGATGAACCAATAAGTAGTGATCGGATCCAACAGAGATATCACTATTTCAGAAATATATTCTTAAGTCAAAATAGATGTCCCAAATGGATCTATTAAGATATCTATCACATACAACATATTTCGAGCTTAAAATTAAGAATTAGTGGACTCTTATTGAAAGTTCAATGGATCATGCCTGACACGATCATATGATGATCACGCCTTACACGATCATATGATGTATTTTAACAGATTACCGCCTTTCTTACCGCTTTTAGTAAATAATCAAGGTAGGGAAATGAATATCTGTAATAAGATCGGCAACGATATACGAAATGAAATCAAAACATGTTGGTTTAGATAAGTTTAGATATCTCCATAAGCCTTTCTTAGAATATCGCCTTTTTAAAGAAACAGCTTTAAGTAAAAGCACTACTGATCATTAAAATTGTTGACCCTAACATAAAAAGTGTTTCCTAAATTCGTGATCCCTTAGCAATATTAAGATGTTACAATTTATATAGGTCTACTGTTAAAATTTTTTGTTGCGGTCGTAAGTGATTATGTTGATGTCTTTTTAATGTTGTTGTTGTTTTTTGTAAAGGTTTCTGTAATCTGTACGCACTCTCAATTATTCGCTTAAATACAAATTTATTTAGGGCGTCACCCATGCCCAATGATATTGTTATTGTTACTATATAATGATATTCATGATGGTGATGGTGGTGCTGACGATAATGATGTTGATGATGCTTGTTGTATTTGATAATGATGTTGCTGACAATGATGAAATGAAATGAGTACTCACGTCTAAAACATTAAATACAAACATAAACATTTTTGTTAAACTCTGAGGGATTTTCACTTTTTATGACCATTTTTTGTAAAACTAAAGATGCACAAAATTTTGCAATTGTTTACTTGAAAACAAACAACAAAAGAAAAAAAGAAAGAAAATTTGTTGTTTTACGATTACGAAAAGGAAGCAGCGCCACAAACAATTGAAGTATTTAAGCAATCATGCATATGAAGACCCAAAAGAGCAGAAGCCAAATAAGAAAGTGTTTTAATTTCTTTTTTTTTTTACTCTGTGGGCCTTTTTTCACTGGTGATATTTGCCCTTAAAAATAAAGATGCAGACCATACTAACCAAAAAAATAAAAAAGAAATAAAATAATATTTAAACATTTTTTCAGACAAGTGTCATGAAGCTGTCATGACAAACATTACATTGAAGAACCCACCGTTTATTTGATGATGGATCTACCGAAAAAAGTGAAAATTGTTTACTTTACTGTATTGTATTTTTTTTACCGTTTTAAATGTAAATATATGCTGGTTAAACATATTGACTCAGTTGTTAAATAAAAATAAAGAAGTTAGGTTGGAAAAATTACTGCAGTAAGCAAAAAAATGCGGAATGAAATTGTTGTTGTTTTATAATTTTTTTTATTAAAGCACGTTTTGCAGTTATCGAGTTTTATTTTTCTATTGTTTTACAAAATTTCCTTTTTTCCAATATTTCTAGCCAAAATTCTCACATATTTAATTACACCATCAAACACAGATTTTATGTCATGTTTTTTTCTACTACGACCTTAAAAAGAGCAAACAATTAGTTCGTAGGTTGGGAGATAAATTTTTAATTAAGAAAAATTACAAAATAGATAGAAAGATAGATAGATAGATAGATAGATAGATAGATAGATAGATAGATAGATAGATAGATAGATAGATAGATAGATAGATAGATAGAT
>NC_060950.1:5307593-5309762 GCF_022045245.1 Lucilia cuprina
AACTAGAACTGAACTAGAACTGAACTAGAACTGAACTAGAACTGAACTAGAACTGAACTAGAACTGAACTAGAGCTGAACTAGAACTGAACTAGAACTGAACTAGAGCCAAACAAGAACTTTCTCAGCACATTTCTCACAATTTACATAAAAAAAACTAGCGAGAAAAACGTAAGCATCAAATTAAACGCTAATTGCGATTAACTATTATTATGAAAAAAATATTAATCTCAAATTTCTAAATTAAATTCGATCTTGTAAAAAATGTAAAATGTTGCTTGCATTCATGCTAAAATTTGCATTTTATTTCATTAATCTATCCTTGTTCTAATCTTGCAAATTAGAAATAAATAACAAGAAACGTTTCAATGTGATCTTTAGGAAACTTTGACCCTTTTTTGCATTTTTGCAAAAACACTCTTGATAAGTTTTTATTTTATTTGTTGTTACATGATAAAGAATAAAGAAACGTAAAAATACTACAGACAACGTAGTTGTTGTTGGTTTATGCATAATAATTTATGTATGTCAGTGTGTGTATGTACTAATTAATAATATTTCTTTCCATCTTTAATTAGAAAAAAAATAAATAAAATAATAGCGAAAAAACAAAAACACATTACTGCAAGTCTATTATCTCTCTTCTAAGTCATGGAAATTTTCAAGGTTACAAATAGTTGGAATTACATTCAGAAAATGTAAAATAAATTTATACTTACATACAAACAGACAATCTTCTTCCAATGCATAGAAAATTAAATAAAAAAAAAAACATTCTTATAAATGTATTTAAAATGCTTGAAAAATATTTAAAAAAAATTTAATTATATTGTTTATATGGAAAACTAACATCTTTTAAGAAAGAGTAAAATTTTTGCGATTTAAGAGAAAGATAAATGGTTTGCATTTTTAGAGAGAAGTAATGTTATTCTGATAAAATATATGAGAGATTGTATGTTGAGAGAGTTTTGTAAAAAGAAAAACACATAAGTGCAGTTTCTCTATATAAAAAATTTTGTACTCTCTCTATAGTATGTTCTATAATCGAAACTGAAGTGAGTTCTATATTCTAGTATATAATCTAGTTAATAGTCTAATCTATAGTCTATAACACATTATAGTCTACTATAGTCGAGTCTGTAGACCAGTTTATAGTTTAGTCTATGGTCTAGTCTATTGTCTAGTCTTAAGTCCAATCTATAGTCTCGACTGCATTGTAGTCTATAGTTTGGACTGTATTCTAATCTATAGTCTACTCTAAAGTTTATAGTGTAGTCTATTCTATAGCCTAATCTATAGTCTAAGATATAGTGTAGTCTATAGTCTAGGGTATAGTGTAGTCTATAGTCTAGGGTATAGTGTAGTCTATAGTCTAGTCTCTATTGTAGTCTATAGTTTAGTATAGTCAAGTCTTTTGTATAGTATATAGTCCATAGTTTAGTCTATAATCTGGTCTATAGTCTAGCCTTGTGGTTCTGATTGTAAACCCATAACCGAAAAAGATTTTTAAATTCTACGATAATTTGAAGAGTGTAAAGCTGTGGTGGTCATGTAAAGAGAGAAATACGACAAAGAAGAAAAAATACTGATGATCATAAATTACTGCTCTGCTGCTACTGTTTTCGTTGATTTTTTTATAGTTTAGGAGAAAATTATTTAAATTTTAAAATAAACTCTTAGGGAACGGGTGGCACGATTTGTTAAATGCAAATCAAGCAATAGCTTAGGGGTGAGTTGGGGTAATGTTGTGATATTTGTATGAAAAACTTTTTTTTGTAATTGTAGTTGTTTGTATTGCTGCTGCTGTACGTGGCCTTTGATTTCTTATGGACATTTTAAGGTTTTCTTTACAGCTTAAGCTTTTTTAATCAGTTGAGAAAAATAATAAAAATAAAAATGATTTAGAGAATAGAAAGAAATGCATGAATATGAAGAAATATGAAAACAAAAACAAGTCATTGTTAGAAAAATGAATTTAGAAAAAAAGTTTTGAGACAAAAAAATAAACACGCGAAAGTTAAATGAAAAACTTTTACGAGGTTAGTTTGTTTTTTAAATCAAGTTAACTTATGATAGATAGATAGATAGATAGATAGATAGATAGATAGATAGATAGATAGATAGATAGATAGATAGATAGATAGATAGATAGATAGATAGATAGATAGAT
>NC_060950.1:5309862-5328088 GCF_022045245.1 Lucilia cuprina
GTTAGTTAGTTAGTTAGTTAGTTAGTTAGTTAGTTAGTTAGTTAGTTAGTTAGTTAGTTAGTTAGTTAGTTAGTTAGTTAGGTAGTTAGGTAGTTAGTTAGTTAGTTATTTAGTTATTTAGTTAGTTAGTTAGTTAGTTAGTTAGTTAGTTAGTTAGTTAGTTAGTTAGTTAGTTAGTTAGTTAGTTAGATAGATAGTTAGTTAGATAGATAGTTAGTTGCCCCAATGTCACCTAAGGGTGATTATGTTCGAAGTTAGTTAGATGCAACATATTCTAAGAGATACACGATATTAAAAGCACATCTATACAAAATTGTACGAATAGATTCCGGCGAGTATATAGCATGCGGAGAGGACAATAAGAGGTGTCCACAATAGGTCCGTTTGCAGACACACATAAGTATATTGCTGAAGACTGAGTAAGATATACCCAAAAATATGTTTTTAGTAAAAAAAAACTCAATGTCTTTTAAAAACGTTGTCGGTACGATTGATTCCTCTTTTTAAAATTTTTGAATTTTGTTCAAAATTGCAAACGTAAAATTTCAAATCAATTGATATCAAAACAAATCTAACAAATCATAAAGATCTTTATATGGTTTATGTCATTTATGGCAATAAAACTCATTAACAATTTAAGTGACTAGAATGCAGATTTTTATTTTGAATAATTTTGTTTATTTTCGCAAATATTTTAACAAATTAGCTTTATCTTAATGCTTTTAATCAAATTGTGTGTAGATGTCTTAAAAACCTGCAAATAAATTATTTTCTATAATTAATCATTTGTTTTACGTTTTAATCCAATATTAATTTCCAGTACAAAAATTTGATTTAAAACAGACAGACAACAGCAACAACAACAACAACAACAACAAAACACCACTAAAAGTGTCATCATTGATGATGTGTCATGTTGAACAATATTGTGGGCGCCATTTGAATGAATAATTATGCCAATCGTTTTATAAATCAAAATCAGGAAAAAATTTACAAAAGAAGAAAAAACAAACTTTATTAAATCAAAAGAAAAGATCAAAAATGCACAAAATGTTGGCTAAAATCATTAAATATGCAAATTATTCTTAAGAAACAAACAAATCATACAAAAAGACACAATAATAACAACAACAGCAATGAATAATTCCAAAGCACAACTAAACAATTTATGGTCACACTGGATTAATAATTCAGGCAAAGGCATGTCCAAACACGCCGTATGGATAAATAATTTAAAAAAGAACACAGTCAGTCAGTCGGCAGTCAGGTACCTCTTTTTTTTGTCTGTATTTAAAAGACTCAACTTTGTTGCCATTGAATAAGATTAAATTGGTGGCGGACGAAAAAGCTTAAATGATATAAAAAAATAATTTGAAAAATATCATTTTTATTTGTTGTGTAGGTGGGGATGGTCAAACAAAACCCACAAAAAAGGCAGACAATAACAAATGATAAAACAAAATGAAAACAAAGATCGATTTGGTTTGATGAAAAAAAAAACAGAACAAAATTAATGCATTTCCAAAATTAACTTATAGTTCTATGTTATTTTCTATTATCAAGGTTTAATTTGAAGAAACACTAGTAATAATTTAGGCGAGTAAGCTCATCTATCACAAGCTTTCCTATGATATAAGGTTTTCTTAAAATGGTTCAAATTCAAAAAAAGTTAAAAAATTTTGCAAATTTGTTCACAATTTTGGATATTTTAATATGGAAATATATTTTGAAGTACTTTCTTTTGATATACAATAATTCTAAGAAAGTAAAATTTTGTATGTTCGAAAGATATCCCAAAAATGATATAAGATGATAATGATATAAATGAAACTGTGCGGCGCAAAGAGAGTAATGAAACCTTTGGATAAACCTTTATTAAATTCAACAAACGAATTCATGTGAATGTAGTTGTAAAAACTAAGATTATAAACATTCAGCGATAACTCTTTTTAACAAGAGCTCGAAACAGGAATGATAGCGACTTATGAAATACATGATTTTTTCGTTACTGACCAGCAAAAAAAGAACTTCCAACGAAGCGAAAAAGAAGTAGAATTGAAAAAAACACTTGATGAAGTAATGTCATAAAGAACTTTTACAATTTACCATATATCTAATAATATATGTATATGAGACCTTAATGTCTTAATGTATGCTTAAAATTTTTAAAAATCTGTTAAAATATTATTAACAAATTATGTGATTTAACATCTACAAATAAGTAGTTACATACATACAAAAATATGTACATATAGTAAGTTTCACAGCCATGTTATTAAGACAACAAAGTGCTAATTACATTTTAGTAAGTAGATAACATTACATCTACAACAGAGCAACAGATTAAATTTAACCAAATTTGTCTTTAAATGTTTGTTCAACAACCAAAAAAAAAAAGAACAAATTGTGTAAATCAAATAAAACTATTTTACCTTAAACATGCCACTGAATAAACACAAAGACAGAACAAATAGCTGTGAAGCAACAACAACATTAACAAGAGTAGCATATTGGCCACTGGGGGAATACGAATAAAATAAATTGACCATCCATGTACATAATATGTTGTATGTATGTCGGTAGTTAAAACCACATTTATAAATATATATACAAACATCGGTATCGATATCTGTAAACATATAAGCGTATAGAACAACAAGTATTAAACATAGTCAATCGTCACACGACTGAATATATTCCAATGAATGTTTGTGTGTAAGCATTAACCAACATGATGACCATTTATGATACATATACATATATTTATTTTATGTTTTATGATGGCTTGTAGGTGAAGGTCAACACCAACCCACTAAACAGACAACCAAACAAATGCGAGTCATTCCAAACAGCCCGTCAGTCACTCAGTTAGTCAGTCAAAGCCAACCAACCGACACAAAACACATACAATTTACAACATTTAAAGCATGTGACTGAAATGCTAATTTGTTTGAAATTGTACAAAATGTTTAGACGTATAAACGTGTATATACGTTGGCGTAGTATTTTCTATTTCTTGGATTTCTAAATACCTGTATGAGAGTGTATTTATAAATTAAATATAAACAAATTGTGGGACTTTTTCTTGATTTTCATTATTCTTTGTTTTATTGAAATTTGTATGAAACCATTCTTTAAGAAATTAAAAAAAATCCCCATTTGAAAATGTCATCATGTTTTATTAAACCTTACAGAAAGGTCTAGCAATAGCAAAAATACTCAGTTGTTCCCATTATAATAATTAAACTAAACGAAGAATCGAAATAAAAGTTGTTATACAAAGTGATCATAGAAGCTTTTAAGAAAAGTATCACAAACTTTTAATGTTTTGGATCGTATCATATGAATTTTCTTCCTGAAAAGTATCAACAATTTGTTCCTGTCTGCCTGTCTTTTTGTCTTTTTATATATCTATCTATCTATCTATCTATCTATCTATCTATCTATCTATCTATCTATCTATCTATCTATCTATCTATCTATCTATCTATCTATCTATCTATCTATCTATCTATCTATCTATCTATCTATCTATCTATCTATCTATCTATCTATCTATCTATCTATCTATCTATCTATCTATCAGATCAGCACAAAAACACAATACCCTCACTACTACAAGGGTGTAAGTTATAAAAATTGCTTAGAGAGAAAAGTTTGAGTCATATGATTGATCTAATATGTAGGAATTTCTTAAGCTTTAACTTTCCTGAAGTCTTATATAAACTTGTGTTCACGCCCTCGTTTAACAAACACAAAAAATCTTAATTAAGTTAATTAATTTTTACATTTTCCTTGAAAATATGGCTGAATGGAAATTCCACGAAAAGCCTAAAAAGCAAAATTCCACAATATTAGAAAACAATTAGATTTTATAAGGTTTCTTTATTAATGGCTTCTTGATTTCGATTTAACATAACTTCCCCGTAGTGATAATTGCATTCAATCTTTTGTACATTCATGACAAATATGAACAAAAAATCATATAAAAAAACTTATCCCATACAATAGACAAAAGATTCTCGGATTCTAAGCACGTTTTATCATGCCGAAAGAAAAAAAACCAAACAAACAAACAAACACCACAGTGAGTGGCCTGAATGACTTGACTGACTGATGGCTGCAAGACGGAATAATTCAGAAGAACAAATGTGTGATTGGATGTCTGTCTGTCGATCTGTCTAGTCGTTATAAAATATTGAATAACCAAACGATTGCTACTGTGTAAATAGTTGGCCTCTGGTGGAACAACAAGACTTTAAAAGATAAAAACGTAAATTGAAAAAAAAAGAATTCAAAATAAAGTATTAAGAAACAACAATAAGAATCATCTTTGTTATGGTGATTTGATAATGGCTTTGATGGCGATGATGTCTGATGAGGCTGATGAAAATGATGAATAGTCCCGATACCGCAGTCAATATAATTAATATGCCATGCAAGAAATTATTATTAATAAAGAAAACGATCGAGCGAAGCGACTTGGTTATTAAAAGCTCAGCTTAGCTCAATACAGAATGTTTCATTTAAACACACCCAATAAATAGTAAATAAAACAGCAACAACAACAACAACATCAACAAAGCAGCTAATGCGCTGCAGAATTTGCATGCGGATTACGGATTGCAGAATATTGCAATTGCCAAATGCATAAATTACATTTAAATATTTTTTTTGCGCTTTTCTGTATAATAAAAAAAACATCTCCATATAATCATCGTCATCATCAAAATACCTACAAATAAGAATTACATTCTTTATACATATAAAAATACTCAGATGGACAGACGTAGAGAGAGAAAAAAAGACAGTCCGTCATAAAGTGAGATATACATACAGATTTATTCAATCTCATTGTACTTCATTATCACATGTGTTGATTTATAACAACTAACATTGCAACCATTAATGCCAACTGAAACAACCAACCAACCACCAACCAACCGGCAATCAACCAATTGACTTGGTATGAGATGGCATACCTATAAACATGCATAAGTTGATAATGATATTAATTGTTGTTGGCAACAAATTTATTTATACATAAATAATTCTCATACATACTAACAATTATACACATAGACAGACAGACAGACATATTTATAATTTATTATAAAAAAAGGCTCACGACAATTAAAAATCAACCAAATGCTCGGAAAAAATGTGATGTGCTGCAGTTGTAGAGATTTTTTGTTTCTGTAACTCATGGTATGCGCCACACAATCCAACTACTCAGTCACATCAGCAGTCCAGTTAATCATCGGTAGGTAACGTGAATCGAAATTCATCAAAATATTCATAACAACCACAAATCATTTAAAGAAATATTTATGAAGTTTTAACGCGAATAGAGTTGTAAGTAAAGGTCGCAGGAAATTTTGCGCTACACCGCATTATAGGAATAGATTTATAATACACTAGCTATAGCTAGTACATAAATGAATTTTAGTCTTGACTCATATGGGAGGTGGCATGAGGATTCTAGCTGATATATTTTTTTTCAGATAAAAATATATAAGATTTTGTTTATATGGGAAATGCCACGCCTCTTTTTAGAGTAAAAACTCGAAAGGTCTCGTATTAATTCTTCCTTTGAAAGTATAATAAATGAAGATAAAGATCGATCGCCAACGTTATTAAGACATTGTTCCACATAGTTAATAACTTGGTAATGGAGTCCATGTTTTCCTTTTTTTCTTCTTAACCCTTTCAACAGTTTTAGTATGAAATTCGTATCGAAGTTGGTGCAAAAAAGTTGATAATGTAAATCTGATCTTAAGTTATTAAGTGATCTAATAATCATGCGTTTTGGTAGAATGATCTTGGAAATCTTGATGATTAACTTTAAGGTTAATCGCACTCCTGAACTAACTATTTGTGCCAGGCGATCTTCAATATTGAATTACAATCTTCAAAAGGGGACAAAGATAACAAACGGATAACGGATCTGTAGACATCGTCGTAATTTTCAAAACATACTGTCTCATATATTAATGGGTAATTTTGAGAGGAATCTAATTAGCGAGTGATCAAATTCTTTTCGTAATTCGAAATTCTGTTTATGTAAATTGTTGTTGTCAAGTGCGATCAATAGAATTTTTCTGATCGAAAGCACAGATTGTGCACACTTATGCAGAAAGATGTCATATTGATAGACCCCGGCATTTATATATTTTGTATGAAAAATTTTCGGTTTTAGGAGAGGGGAATTTCCCCCCCCAAAATCCCACCCTTGTGGAAATGCCTCTGATATACGAACTATTTTGATCACTAAAAAATGTGAAATTTGTCAATTGGATATAGAGGAAAAGCTACTCGATGACTCTTAAAAAAAGTTGTTGATCTCCCAAAGCAATCTTGTGATATTAAAGCAGATGCCTCGATGATCTTTAAAGTTTGACAAAACAAAGTTGACAAAAAAAATAGGTAAAGATTGCATTTCTTCACAGACGAAAAACTAACTTCCGATTGTTACAACTGCAGTTGATTTTAATATCTTTGGTTGTTTATACTTAATATTACTAATCAACCTACGCCTTCCGGATCGTTCCTATGCTAAAACTTAAATATGCCACTAATAGTAAAGGAAATATCAATACTATAGTCTTCTATATAATATGTACATTTATGCATATTTTGTAAATTACAATAAATTGTCATAAATTTAATGCATGTGACAGCAATCATTATCATATTCGAAATCAACCAATTCCATGTATTCGATTATGTCAGTAATGTTGTGGCATTAAAACGTTTTCGAACATTTATTATTATTGCTGCTGTTGCTGACTTCTGTTGTTGTTGTCGTTGTTACTGTTATTGTCACATACATACATAAAAAACAAACAAATAATCAAGAACAACATGATGATCAACAACGATATACAATTTGTCATTGCCTGATGATGGTTTATTTATAATGATGGAGTGTCAGTTAATTTGAAAGAATGATGGAATTAATTGGTTGCTATTCATGGAATGGTTTTACACAAATTAATTTAATCATTTTAAAATGTTAATGCTGTTAACAAAATAATTTATATACAAACATATGAATAGCACAAATTGCAGATTAATACGTTCTGTAAATCAGGAAGAATTTTATAAAAATGTATTTAATAATTAAGTAATATTGGCAACAAGGTTTTTTATTAATTTAATTAAAATTAAACTAGATTTTAGTTCTGCATTTAATTCATTATTTAAGTTTAATTTAATCCCTCTCAATTTGTCATTGTGTTAATTGTAAACAAATTAGAACTGTCATTAGCCAACTAATGCTTATACATCTATACTCGTGTTTTTGTTTTTTATTAATCCCCAAATTGCATTGAATGAAATCAAATTGTTTTAATTTTATAAAACATTTAATCACATCTACATACATTATGTATTTAGGAGTTAATGAGTTGTGATAAGTATATTAATTGAAGGTTAATGATTTATTATTAAATAATTATTGTTAATATTCAAATAAAATAATATTAAATATTTACAAAAAAACATAAATATATTAACAAAGACTGTCTTTTAGAACAAAAAATCGTAACAAGATTGTGAAAGCATTTCCTTTAAATTTAATGTCAAGAAAACAACAACAACAAGATTATCAAAACAAATGCAAATATGTAATTGATGGCGTAAGAACATAAAGTACTACTTGTTCTAGAAAAGGTGATGATGGATTTAATGTGATGCTTACACTAGCAAAGTAAGTGAAAGTGTAATGTGTATTTAATTTGAAAACATGAAACTAGATAAATAGATAGATAGATAGATAGATAGATAGATAGATAGATAGATAGATAGATAGATAGATAGATAGATAGATAGATAGATAGATAGATAGATAGATAGATAGATAGATAGATAGATAGTTAGTTAGTTAGTTAGTTAGTTAGTTAGTTAGTTAGTTAGTTAGTTAGTTAGTTAGTTAGTTAGTTAGTTAGTTAGTTAGTTAGTGAGTTAGTTAGTTAGTTAGTGAGTTATTTAGTTAGTTATTTAGTTAGTTAGTTAGTTAGTTAGTTAGTTAGTTAGTTAGTTAGTTAGTTAGTTAGTTAGTTAGTTAGTTCGTTAGTTATTTAGTTCGTTAGTTCGTTGGTTAGTTACTTCAATTCTCTCTAATTTCAAACAATTCCCAAATTTATTCCAAGCTTAACCATATTGGGACACTAGCTTTATAAAACTTCCTAACAATAAAAACCCAAGGCTTATCCAATGTCAGTGTAAACGCATCATATGATTTTCATTTTATAATTCTAATACTTACATACAACTGCAACTGAAACTATTTTTAGAATTTCAAATTAACACTTGTGTTTTTTTCGATTTTCGCTACTGTTGGTTTCGTTATAGATTTATAATAAATACGATTTGATTTCATTCCAATAGAATTCCTATTAAAAAAAATCAACTGAACTTGATAATCATCCACAAGATGACAACTGCGTACCAGGAAACTGAAAAATTAAATAAAAAAACAAAACATGAAGAGTTTTTAGTAGCAATGACAATAAAAAAAACAATATTGAATGCATTTCAATTGAAAAATAAAAAAACAACAATAATTGCATACAAACATGAAACATTTACATAGATGGATTTTTAAACTAATACACAGACTTCCCATACATAGATACAAATACATGCGAATGTTTTAAACTAGAATGGAATTGAAACTGTAAAGGAAATACTTGTGCATTGGTAAAATGAACTTGTAATCTAAAGCCAAAAACAACAACAACAACAATAAAAACACTAATGAAATTTGTTTTTGTTTTTAGCCTATTGCAGTTTTTTGTCTATATTCAATGTATTTATTGATATCGAACTTAAAACTATCTGCCAACAAGGTTTCTTTACAAATTTAAAATTTGTAGTGATTTTTTTTTTTCAACAAAAGATATTTGTTGCTGTGGCACATTTTGCATTTGAAAATAATAATAGAAATTGTTATTGTAATACTGGCTTAAAGAAAAAAGCCAGTGAAATATTTTTAATAACTTTATGATATTTTAACTCTTACAATCTTCAGTATTCTGGTGATGTTATAACAAAAATTTCATATGTTTATAATATAAAAAACAAACAACAATAAACAACATTTCAATAAATTAACACACAATAAATGTTTAATAAAATTTACAAATACAATATTAATAAAACATTAAAAATAAAAGCTGTTTAGTACTTCTTCTTCAAGCAACAAAAAAATAATTGCAACCGATTAACAAAATAGACTGGTTAACATAACTTAACTGAATTTTGTATAAAGATTTAACAGTTTCTTTTTTTTGTTGAAATGCAAAATAAAAGCAATAAAAATGTATGAAAACAAAAAATACAAGAGAAGATGAAGTCAAGCCAAAAAGAACTTAAACATTATTGCAAACAGACTGGTTTTTGAGTTTGGCTTGATGGTTCAAATTATCAGGAAGTTGAAATTTATATTAAAAGATGAAGTTGAACTGAAGCTGATCTAAAAATTAACTACAAAAAAAAAAAAAATAACAAACAAAAAAGAAGAACAACAACTTAAACAACTTGAGTGGGAATGCTGATAAAAATAATAATAATAATATTGGTTACCAAAACAAAAAAAATGAACAACAGTTGACAGAAATGGACAAAAATGCTATAAAGAATAAACAACATTTTGTTGTTCTTGTTGTTTAAAGTATCTAGATGAAACAAACCGTAAACGAATAGCAGTTAAATGCACAAAAATATCACATCACACCAATAACGAAAAACCATCCGGTCGGTCATCTGACCATCGTCGCAACCTCAACAGCAACATAACAATAGTAAGAAACATCTCCAGATGTTTGAAAGAATTAACACCTAAATAAAAAAACTAAGAATACAAACGAATCATTGCATAAGAATGCTTTTTCATTTATTAGCTCCTACCGTATTAGATAATTATTTTTACCTACGAAACACCTTTAAAATTAGGAAGTTTCGTTCTCTTAACATAACAAAAAATAAAAAGCTTTTTCCCCAAAATGAAGCTTTTTCCAAATCTTTTTAAAACTCTGTTTTTTTAAGTTTTCTTAAAAAAGCTTTAATAAAATTTTTTATGCTTTAATATTAAAGGCTTTTTTATGATTAGCTTTAGCGCAAAACTTTAATATAAACATTTTTATGAAAAGTTTTTTATTAAAAACATTTTACAAGGTGCTTTAAAAAAACTTTTTAAATACAAATTTTTGTATAACAAAAAGTAGAAAAAGCTTTTAAAACAAGTTTTATCATAAAATGTTTTTAAAGACAGATGATGCACAAAAAGAAGTTAAAAAAAGTTTTTTTTATAAAAAGCTTTCAAAATTTTAAAACGATTTCATTAAAACTTTTAAGATAATCATTTTTAAAAATCTTTCAAAATGGTTTTAAAACAAAATGTTTTGCTCCAAAAGCTCAAAAAAAAGTTTTTCGAATTAAAGCTTATTAAACAAGCTTTAGCATAAAAGTTTCCTTAAATAAGATTTAGCATAAAAAAACTTTTAAAATGAAATTTTTTTAATATGTTTTTGCATAAAAAGTTTATAAAAAATCGTTTGCAAAAAAAGCTTTTTACAAACTTCAGTATAAAAAGCTTTTAAAAAAATCGTTTCCACACCAAATGCTTAAGCTAAGCTTTTGCTTACGAAATACTTAAAAAGTTTTTTAATAATAAAACTAGTCAATCTGAACGCTTTTAAAAAAAGCTCCTTTAGCAATAAAATAATACATTCCTTAGCATTCCTGTAAACAACTATCAAGTGTCCCATAGCTAGAAAACAAAAAGCCAACAACCAATCTACAGTACAAACATTGATGACCGTGTGTGTGGTGACTTCAACCAAAAAAGAACAAAAAAAAATAAAAAAAGTAAAAAAAAAATCAGAAATGGACAACAAGTATTTTGCACATGTTTAAATAACCGAAGAAATAAATACTTAAACAGTCGTTGAGACATACAATAGTTAATAATATTAAAATTTTTAATTTGGAGGTCAACTACTTAAAGCTTCTTCTCTAGAATCTTACCAGCAGCAAAGCACAACTTTTTCCTACTCTTGTTTGTTTTTTTTTATATAAAATAAAACAACCAACCAACCAACCAACCGACCAACAATATAAACTATATTTTAAGAATTGCAGACCAACAACAGCAGCAAACATGACAAACGAAAAAGGTTAAAACCAGAATTTAATTTATTTAAGAAATGGAAATTTTCTGCTAAGATATTGAAGGCGACGATGATGATGTTAATGTTGAAAAAGAATTAATATCTATAAGAGAAGTAAATGTAACAGCAACAACAACAATTACAAAAAAACAAAAACCAAAAGAATTTTATTTAATCTAAATCTTCAGTTTAATGTAATGACCTTGATTCCTTGATTAAATATCTTTAGTCACTGTCACTGTATTAAAGGACACAAAAGAAGCAAAAGAAGAAGAACACACGCATTGGTCTGGGTCTTTCAAAAATTATTTATATAAAAAATGAATTAAGTTTTAAAAAAGGAACGAGATTTATGTTTAAAATTCATTTTTAAAAACACCACATACTTACTGTGATAGCTGAAGGTTATTTGAAAAGAGGATTTATTATATATCGACTAAACAGAAAATATCTATAAATTCTTAAAAAAGAAAACATTGATCAATTGATAATATAGAGAATTTAAAAGCATAATAAAATAAAAATAATTATTTTATAACATTTTTAAATTCAAATAAAATTGAAAAAGTAAGAAAAATTTTTTGCAAGCAAAGAGAAAATATAATTGTAGTAACCATAATCAAGTCAAAACATTTGATTATATTATGATCAAATATAGCCATAGCATCATATTACCAAATACCAACATTGTCATACATTATATTAGTTCTGAAGTAATCATATTAAGATCCGCAATAATAATATTTTAAAATAATCATCTTACAATCTGATATTCTTCTACTGCAGTAATAACATTATGGAACAAAGTAATCATATTATGGTTTAAAGAAATAGTCCTGTTCTACTAAATAAATAGATTATATCCAACCATAATATTATTATTTTGGATTATAAATATAAATTTTGTTATAAAATGATTACTTCGTTTACTTCTTCCTGAATCCTAATAGATACGTAAAATCATTTTATTGATGTCTGTTAGTCTGTTTTAACGTCTGAAGAAATCATATTATGATCCAAATTAGTCAAGACACAAAATTAAATCATATTAAATCTACTGCAATAATAATTTTATGGTACAAAGTAATCATATTATGGTTTTAAGAAATAATCATATTGTACTAAATAAATCAATTATGTCCGACCATAATATTATTATTTTGGATTATAATATGATTAAATTTTATTATAATATGATTACTTCGTTTACTTTTTCTTCCTGAATCCTAATATATACGTAAAATCATTTTATTGATGTCCGTTTGTCTGTTTTTTCATCCGCATGTATGTTGAAATCCTTCTCAGGACCCCTAGATATGTAAATCTAAATGTATGGATGTCAGTACGTTAGCGCCTTAATTTGATATAAAAATCTGATCATCGGCCACTTCATGTGGCCGATAAAGTGGCAAAAATAATGTCCAATAGGAAATTAATTGATAAAAGGTTCTATCTATGAACATTCTCAGAAAAGATGTTGCAATAGGCCAACTTGTCTCATCATACCTCCCAATCTCAACATTCTTGTTGCTCTTATCACAGGACATGGTTTATTAAGACTTGGTATAACATACAACGACATCTGTAGAAGCTGTCTTGACGAGAAAGAATCTGTTAAACGTATTCTAAGACTATTGTTTCGAATTCTTAGGAAAGCGAATATTTTAAAACTTGTCATAATAATTCAATCTAAAATTGAAATTAAAAAATCCTTTATCAGGCACAGCAATTAGCTATGAAACCGCCTGGCAACATTAGATCAGATATTTAACAGTCTATAAGGACGGAAATTCTCTTTAAATTCTTATATCTCTATTTTAAAATACTGGCTAGCCGCCGGTAATATTTTTCAAGCCGCGCCACCGCAGTCTTCTTTCGGCTCAAAAGCTAAGCCGGCTTAAACGTAGCCGCTGATAAAGAATGGAATCACACATGTATTTCGGAAAATAAATTCACCAATTTGAATGGAGTTGCCACTATTTTAAATTATTACTGCAAATTGAAAAGTGTTGCCACATAATATTGTGGTAATATTAAAATTGTGAAAACTACTTTAAATGTTCATTTTTCTGTAGAAAAAACTTATATAGAGACAGGTTTCTATATAACAGACTATTACACAAAGATTTTTCAATATAATAAACGCTTATAAGGTCAATTTCTGAAGAAAAGCCAACAATTTAGCCGCCGCCGATATTTTCGATAATAAGTCGCCGCCGCCGTCCTGAAATGGTTGCAACCGAAGTTTTTCCTATAAATGTCAATCAATTCCACTGTGAGTTTAACAATTCCAGATTTAATTATATTATGTAAATTTGACTGCGTATCCTTTAATAACAATAAAATTACATACAAACATACGATCATAATGTGAAAAGTTTACGATGAATTTCCTTTAAAAAAGTTTATCATGTATTTTTTATGAAAAAGTTTAGAAAAAGTTCATAATCATCAGAAAAGCTCACGAAAAGTTTTCCGTAGAAATGATTACGATCAGATCCAATAAAAATTTATGATCAGTCTTCGATCTCGATTTAAAATGTTGATCACATTCAGTTTGTAGTTCACAATATTCATCACTCATTATATACATCATTGACAAAAGGATCAGGCTTTACGATCAGTTTTCTTTTGAAAAGTTTATTTTCTATATAGAAGTTTTTGAACCGTTTTTTTATAAAAAAGTTTACGATCAGTTTCCTGAATTGAATCTTTCGGTTTTATTTAAGAATCAATTTAATTGCTGATAAATCTTTCACTACTCCAACCTCTTTCGACGAATTCGTTTTTTTTTTTTGTGTATAAAAAGCCTTATTTTGAAAGCTACCATTTGTTTAATTTTTTTTATTTTAATAGTTTATTTTATAAAGGACTTTTCTTTAAAAAAAATACTTTTTGAAAAACTATTTTAAAAGTAGAGTACATTTTTATAACGAACTTATATGGTACTACGAAATTAGTCATTTTAATTGAGTATTCAACAAAAAAGAATCATATTATCTTCTAAGAATTGTTAAACAAGACTTTTTATTATAGTTATTGAATGTAAATACGCTTATATTTTCTTGTTTAAAAATTAGCTGATTTTTTACACCATTTTCAATTTAAATTTTCGAAAATTCATTAAATTCAAATATTTGAAATGAAGTGGGTTTTTTGAAAATACAAATAAAACCAAAAAAAAAATAGAAAATTCTTAAGACTAATTAAGATAATGAAACTTCAATTTAACAAATACAAAGTTCTTAAACATATGTATGCAATTGTCGGAAATGGTTTAGTTTGTAGTACATAAAGTAATGAAATTGTTTAAGAATACATGTTTGTAAGGTGTACGAGAGTGTTTACGTTTAAACACCTTAATGAAACGTGATAATATATTTAATAGCGCAAAAATTCAAACAAAACGAACTAATTCAATGTTCACAAATCATGTGTCTTTTTTTTTCTTTAAAACACTGCTTGAGGAGGAAGGAAAACAAAAAAAAAACAACTAAAACAAAATATTAGTCATCAATAAATTAAAGTACACATGAATAATATTAAAAATAATAAAAATTTTTATTGCACTTTAGCTTTAGTACAAGTACCTGTTCGAATTTATTGTAAAACTATAGTTTTTGTAACAAAAAGGTTTTTTCACAATACCCCTCCCTTACATAAACAAGTAAATTTTATAAGAGTCGAACTATTTTGTGGTTCATTTAAATAAACACCTGGAGTTGGGCTTTTCATTAAATTATTTACGTGTGAAAACAACAACAAGGAATATATAATAATTGTTGTTGCATAAAGAATTGATGATTTTTTTACTTATTACAATTCAAAGTTGTGGTTTTATAAAAGGGAAGTTGTTAACAAATAAAGCAAAAAAAAAAACAAAATTAAAAGTATTCTTTTTGATGTGGTTGTTGTTGTTAGAGTAGAATAATAACTTAAGGTTTGTGACAGGTGTTTATTGTAAGAAATACAAATGATCAACTTTGTTCATAATCCAAGTTTTAGTTATAACTAATTTACTAACTAACTAACTAACTAACTAATTAATTAATTAATTAATTAATTAATTAATTAATTAATAAATTAATTAACTAACTAATAACTTACTAACTTACTAACTTACTAACTTACTAACTTACTAACTTACTAACTTACTAACTTACTAACTTACTAACTTACTAACTTACTAACTTACTAACTTACTAACTTACTAACTTACTAACTTACTAACTTACTAACTTACTAACTTACTAACTTACTAACTTACTAACTTACTAACTTACTAACTTACTAACTTACTAACTTACTAACTTACTAACTTACTAACTTACTAATTTACTAACTTACTAACTCACTAACTCACTAACTTACTTACTTACTAACATGCAGACAGGATCCAGGTTTTTTAGAAAGTTAAAACCATTTAATAGATAAATTAATAGTACTAAAAATATTTTTCTTAAAGAATTTTATTGGATTCATATTAGAACATACAAAAAGTTTAGTTTAAGCCGCCTTTACATGATCATAAAAGTTATATGATCTATCAAAATTTTGTGTAGAAGAGTACAGATGACATCGTCTAAACGCAATATGTAATGAAGCCATCACACATTGAGAGTGAATACGGATGGAAAATTTGACAGTCGAATGGCTCTCTTCCTTCTTTTTTGAAATAATTAAAAAAACAAGCAGTTCGCATTAGATCAGGGATGTATTTTTATGTAAACACATAAAAAAAATTAAAACAGCTGTTTCAATCTTACTATGTTATTGGTAGGTTTTAACACAAAAAATATAAACCATTCGATTTTTATTCTGTCTTTTGTTATACGGATGGAATTTCATTTTATTTTTTCATAAGACTTTTCGTACGTAAAGTGTGATCGTGTGAAGTGACCTCTGATCATTAAGTGTTGTTAAGTTCAATGCTTGTAGATGTAATATTAAAAAAATTACAAAAAGTACCATATGATGAAACTACTAAAAGTTACTCCCTTAGAAATTCTTATTCAATCAATATTTTTGTATTAATGGAACAATTATAACAATAAATTCTTTCTTTCTGGAAAACACTAATTTCCTTATAATGATTTGGTCCTAGCATATTGTCAAATTTCGAAAAAGTACAAATGTTTCTACAACCTATTTGTGTCAAATTTCATTGCCCTCAGAAAGGAAAAGCTTTAAAGAATCTGCTGCTAAAAGGACCTAACATAGATATACTTAACGATGGAAATTGCTATTTATGTGTTGTACAATTGACGTAATCCCCTTAATTCAGGGTTAAAAGCTTTTAACTACTCTTCCATATAAAAGTGTGTAATTATTTGAAGCTTTGATTTTTTTTTTTTTTTTTGTTTCTCTTTTAAAATTGTTTAGAACAATTTTTACTATTTATTCATGCTGCTTAACAATAAATAAATAATGAAAATAAAAAACGGTGCAAACTGAAAAAATGACGAGCTAGTTGGATTTGAATGTATGTGCATTTATAACAAATGAAAACGAAAATAAAACACATATTGAAAAAAACAAATATTTGTGGTTTAGAACATGCCTTAATTGCAAAAAAATAAAAATCGAAAAAAAACTAAAATTTTGTACAAAATGAATGACATATGTGTGGTAAATATAAATATACATACAAATATATGTATGTATGTACATATGTATATACAAAGTAAAAATCCAATGAATAACTTTTTTGTACGTTTTATTTTCTTTTTTTTTTAATGGAATTTTTTTTCTAACACTACGTGCTCTACGTTTAAAATGTACAAAAATATACTATAAATAATAGAAATAAAATGAACAACCAATAACAAAAACAATAACAAAAAAAATAATAAATTAAGGGTTTTTAAACAATTTAGTACAAGTTATGGACATTATGTCATTTTAACTATTTAACAAACACACATGCAATTAACTTACAGTTTCAAACTCAAATTCAAATTAACTGCGTCAATAATATTCAGATACTCAAATACAAATGCAAATACAATAAGCCTTATTATTTTAACCCAAATTATTTCTCATACCTTGAATAATCTGAACAATGTGTACAAATGACCAACAATTAATTCTATGTGTAGTACTTGTTGTTTGTGTATTAAGAAACAATATGACGTGAACGTTTCAAAAAAAAAAAAATCCCCCCTTTATAATTATTTTCACAAAAATAAACAAAAAATAATTGAATCTGTGATTATTTTATGGTCAGTATTTTTTATGGTTTTGTTTTTCAAAACCTCAATAATTTCCTTCTTTTTATCAATGTCTTTATATCTTTAAGTTAATTTAATTATTTACGACATTTTATGATTTTTGTTAAAACTCCAAAGAAAATGTCGTACTAAGGTAGACCCTTTTCAAATAAAATACTATTTTAATTTAGAAAAAGTCTTTCTAAAGAATACTATTTTCATATAGAAAAAGTCTTTCTAAGGAAGACTGTCTTCCTAAGGAAGACTCTTTTCATATAGAAAAAGTCTTCCTAAGGAAGACTCTTTTCATATAGAAAAGGAAGGAAGACTCTTTTCATATAGAAAAAGTCTTCCTAAGGAAGATAGAAAAAGTCTTCCTAAGGATGACTCTTTTCATATAGAAAAAGTCTTCCTAAGGATGACTCTTTTCATATAGAAAAAGTCTTCCTAAGGAAGACTCTTTTCATATAGAAAAAGTCTTCCTAAGGAAGACTCTTTTCATATAGAAAAAGTCTTCCTAAGGAAGACTCTTTTCATATAGAAAAAGTCTTCCTAAGGAAGACTCTTTTCATATAGAAAAAGTCTTCCTAAGGAAGACTCTTTACATATAGAAAAAGTCTTCCTAAGGAAGACTCTTTTCATATAGAAAAAGTCTTCCTAAGGAAAACTCTTTTCATATAGAATAAGTCTTCCTAAGGAAGACTCTTTTCATATAGAAAAAGTTTTCCTAAGGAAAACTCTTTTCATATAGAAAAAGTCTTCCTAGGGAAGACCGTCATATAGAAAAGTGTTCATAAGTAAGACTATTTTCATATAGAAAAAGTCTTCCTAAGGAAGACTCTT
>NC_060950.1:5328188-5333233 GCF_022045245.1 Lucilia cuprina
ACTATAGACTAGACTATAGACTAGACTATAGACTAGACTATAGACTAGACTATAGACTAGACTATAGACTAGACTATAGACGAGACTATAGACTAGACTATACACTAGTTAGTTAGTTAGTTAGTTTTTTTTTTAATTCGTCCCCAAATGTGATTTAACTTCTTACAAATGTAAAATTTATCTCTCAACCATTTCTTATCATTCTTGCAAATATTTATGTGTAATATTTGAAAAATGATGAAATAAACATTAAAGGAAATTAAAAGAATTGCTAACACCAAGTCTTATTCTTCTATCTGAGTAAATAGCTTATTGTTGCTGTTTTCTCAAGTCGTTGAAATTTCTGTTGTCTTTTTGTTTGTTGGATTGCATGTAATCTTATCTTGACCTACAGAGATAATAATGTTTTCCCACTTTACGAAAAAATTTTAAAGTAAACAAAAAAAATGTATATGAAATCTAAGCACCAGCCTAAAAGAGTATTATATTGCTGATACATATATGTATATGGTTACTATATAAAATTTACTTGTCTAACCCTGCAGTATGATATGAAAACTAAGACAGTTATCTCCATGTTCACTTCTTTGTGAATTTTAAATGTGGCTAACTCTTTGTCTAATAAGTATATTTATGTGTATCTGATTTTCAAGATGAAGTAAACTTGTACTTTTAACCCATGGCTTACACTTAAATTACCTTTTACCAATAAAATCAATAGTTTAATGTAACAACTAAATTTAGTTAGCATTAGGCAGTAATTAATAATGAAACTTATTCCAAGAGTTGCAGGATTAGAGTGCACACAAAATACACTTCTTTTTTCACATTAATGTGTATTTACGTTTGTATGTATTTATGATTAAATTCATATGTATTAGTTTATGTGAATAATAGTAAACGTTATTCGAATTATCAGCGTTAAAAATGTTTCCTTTTACATGATTGCAAATACGTTTGTATGTGATTATGAAGTTGATAAAAGATGTTAGGTGCCCGTTAAGATCAGTGCGGACGATGGTCTAAAAATTTGATGAGTTTCTGTATTGATGAGTTGTCATTGCTATTTTTGAGAACTATTATGGTTACATAGTTCAACATTATTAATCTCTTAATAAATACCCTCCCATTTTGCTAAAAACGCAAATTTACCAATACACGATCAATTGCTAAAGTTTTCGTTCTAAAATTAAAACTAATTTCATATAAATAATTAACCCAAAAATTGACACCACACCCTTAGTAGTTTTCTGAATATAAATGTTTCATTTTATGTATGATGACTGATAAAATCAATATTGAAATTATCTCTTTTGTTCAGTTTAGCATTTGCTCTTAATAAATAAAACAAAAAAATCCAAAAAATAAACATAAAAAACCCAAAAAGACACAAAAAAAGGTGAGGAGGTAAAAGAAATTGACGTCTACATAGTTTGCTAAATGAATTAACAAAAAGTCCAAAATAATAAAAAAAAGAACAAAAGACAAACTACAAAATAAACAAAAGATATGATTTGGAAACAGCTCCAACGCATAAGAGTAGTAAAGTACTATGCAACAGATACAGAAAAAAATAAACGATGAACCCCAAAAACACAAGAAGAATAATAGAGGATGACATTAATTTAAAATGTCGAATGAACACACACACACTCAGACAGTCATCTAAACATGTCAATTGCTAATCGATGAAAAATAGTTTTGGGTGACAATGATGATGACGCGCTTATTGGAGCTACAAACGTACATAGATCGCGATAAAAAAGAGCCACAAGCAAAAGTTTAGAAGTACAAAAATTTAGCATTTCCTGTTTAGTTTTTTTCTTCTTGTTTTATTTTCTGTGTGTTTTTTGTCTATGAAAGTTTTGTTAGCATTTTTTTTGTTTGATTGTTTGTTGTTTTCCAATTTTAAACGCATCAATGACTTTGATGACATACTAAGTACTTATTCATTTGTACTCGAATACTAACAAAAAAAAAAAAAAAACAACAATTTTTTCTTTAGGTATGTAATCGTACTTGCATTAGTTTACTATGGAATCAGATACTTAAATGAATTTATTTTACTAATGAAATTCCGAGATAAAGCGATTTGAGATGAGTGATCTTCAGAGATTAATTTTTCACCGGATGTTCAGCAATTCTTCGAAAAATCGGTAATTTAGCAAAAAATAAAGTAAAAATTCACCATAGAAACATTTTTAACTCAAAAATTTATATTTCACCGAAAAATCGATATTTCACCGAAAATTCGATATTTCACCAAAAAACTATATTTCATTGTAAAATGGACTTTTCACAAAAACATAGAATTCATCGAAAAATCGCTAAAATATCCATATTTCACGAAAAAATCCATAATTCAACCAAAAATCAATAATTCACCAAAAATGTATTTTTCACTGAAAAATTTACATTTCACCCAAAAATCGTTCGATATTTCAGCAAAAAACTATATTTCATTGTAAAATGGACTTTTCACAAAAACATAGAATTCATCGAAAAATCGCTTAAATATCAATATTTCACGAAAAAAATCCATAATTCAACCAAAAATCAATAATTCACCAAAAATGTATTTTTCACTGAAAAAATTTACATTTCACCCAAAAATCATTCGATATTTCACCAAAGAAACTATATTTCATTGTAAAATGGACTTTTCACCCAAAAACATAGAATTAATCGAAAAATCGCTGAAATATCCATATTTCAATAAAAATTCCATATTTCACCCAAAAATCAATAATTCACCAAAAATTTTTTTAACAAAAAACCATATTTCATTGAAAAGAGGATGTTTCACCCAAAAACATAGAATTCATCTAAAAATCGCTGAAATATCCATATTTCAATAAAAATTCCATATTTCACCCAAAAATCAATAATTCACCAAAAATATACTTTTCACTGAAAAATTTACATTTCAACCAAAAATCATTCGATATTTCATTTCACCCATAAATCATTCGATATTTCATTGAAAAGTGGATGTTTCACCCAAAAACATAGAATTTATCGAAAAATCGCTGAAATATCCATATTTCAATAAAAAATCCATATTTCACCCAAAAATCAAGAATTCACTAAAAAATTTACATTTCACCCAAAAATTATTCGATATTTCACCAAAAAACTATATTTCATTGAAAGGTGGATGTTTCGCTCAAAAACATATATTTCATCGGAAAATCGTTGAAATATCCATATTTCACTTAAAAATCAATAATTCACCAAAAATGTATTTTTCTCTGAAAAATTTACATTTCACCCAAAAATCATTCCATATTTCGCCAAAAAACTACATTTTATTGAAAAGTGGATGTTTCACTCAAAAACATATATTTCATCGAAAAATCGCTGAAATATCCATATTTTAACACCCAAAAATCAATAATTCACCAAAAAAGTATTTTTCACTGAAAAATTTACAATTCACCCAAAATTTATTCGATATTTCACAAAAAAAAACCATATTTCATTGAAATGTGGATGTTTCACCCAAAAACATCGAAAAATTGCTGAAATATTCCTATTTCACTAAAAAAAATCCATACTTCACCCAAAAGTCAATATTTTATTAAAAAACAGATTTTTACCTGAAAATTTATATTTATCGGAACATTGGAAATCTAACACTTCTCTAAAAGAAATCATTCCTTTTTTCCAACATTTGTACTTTTCAGCCACTTAAATATTTATCTTGTTTTTTTTTTTTTTAAATTAAATACATATTTATATTTATTTTTATTTTCGAGTGTATGAAAAATATACGAGTATTGTGACGACTAAATGTACACTTCTTAAGTTGATAATTAATTAAAAGTATGACTTTGTTTTGTTATTTTTAAATCTTTTACAGAAGTACGTCCAAAAGAAAACGAAACAAAAACAACAATAAAAACCACTAAACTAAATGACCATTTGTAAAAAAAACAAACAAACAAACATACAAACATGTATGCAAGTTTGTGTGTATAAATGTATTTAAGTGTTGGTTTGATTTCTGTTTTTAATTTTTATTATTTTTGTTTTAATTATTTCAACAACATTGAACTTAAACTGCATTAACCCTTTGATGTCACATTAAAATAAAAGTACTTTAAAACAAGAAACAGAGCAAAAACATATAAGAGTTAAACGTCTTTTTATTAAACAGAAATTAATTTCCTTTGTAGCAACAAAAACATAAAACGAAATTAATTGCTTTGACTTGTGTTGTCTTAATTTGTTTTGTTTTTATTTTATGGTAAAAATAAGAAAAAAATAAAAGTTATCTCATCTTTCATCTTTGTTGTTGCTACCTTTTAGTTGCTGATGCTCTCTGTACAATTCAAATTGTAACCATTAAAAGTAGTCTGTTTGTCATTTTTACTTTAAATTTTCAAGGACTTCCCTTTTACGAGAAAAGAAATGAAATCATAAACCTAAATGTTGAGGATAAAAAAGATTTAAAGAATATAATTTAAATAAACCAACAGCAATTGGAGATTTGACCTAGAAAACATTACACTCATAATAGACTATAAAATATAGTTTAGACCAGAGTGGACTATAGAATAAACAGTAGTCTGGACAATTGAATAGACTATAGTCTGGACTATAGAATGGACTATAGAATAGACTATAGTCTGGACTGTAGAGTAGACTGTACTATAGAATAGAATGTAGTCTGTACTATAGAATATAATGTAGTCTGTACTATAGAATAGACTGTAGTCTGTACTATAGAATAGGCTGTAGTCTGTACTATTGAATAGACTGTAGTCTGTACTATAGAATATACTATAGTCTGTACTATAGGATAGACTATAGTCTATACTAGTACTATAGAATATACTATAGTTTGGACTATAGAATAGACTATAGTCTGGACTATAGAATAGACTATAGTCTGGACTATAGAATAGACTATAGTCTGGACTATAAAATAGACAATATTCTGGACTATAGAATAGACTATAGTCTGGACTATAGAATAGACTATAGTCTGGACTATAGAATAGACTATAGTCTGGACTATAGAATAGACTATAGTCTGGACT
>NC_060950.1:5333333-5348160 GCF_022045245.1 Lucilia cuprina
CTAAGGAAGACTCTTTTCATATAGAAAAAGTCTTCCTAAGGAAGACTCTTTTCATATAGAAAAAGTCTTCCTAAGGAAGACTCTTTTCATATAGAAAAAGTCTTCCTAGGGAAGACCGTCATATAGAAAAGTGTTCATAAGTAACTATTTTCATATAGAAAAAGTCTTCCTAAGGTAGATTCTTTTCAGAAAGAAGAAAAAGTTTTTTTTCGTTTATCTGTTACAATCTGATCACAACTCGTATGTTAGTAATTTAAAAATGCTATTTGAACTTGAATTTTTTGCCATAAAATCGTTTGATAACTATTTTATTAGAAACGTCCTCTGTGATTTTTTTCTATTTGTTGTATCTCTCCATAAAATCTACTCATTTTGGCTGCGATTTTTCGAATGGCTTTAAAAACAATAGTTTCAAACGAAAATCTAATAGATAGAAAGAGAATAGAGAAAAAAGAGCTCGTGTTTTTTTCACAACTAAATTTAAAACTTTTATTTTACGTATTTGAGAGTGTGTGAGTGCAGCAATGATTTTATATTTTAATAAGCCACTGTGAGGTATAGTTTTTACAAAACTATTCTTTTTTGTAGTTTTAAAACTAAATCGTAAAAATAAAGTCGAAAATTTTAATTTATAATGACAACCACAGGCGCAGATGAAAAAATCTACACCTGGTGATAGAGAATATTAAAAGTTCAGTAGAACATTTTTGTTGCAACTCATTGCAAATCAAGTTCCTAATAAATTAAAAGCTGGAAAAAATTGCGAAAATTGTTTTTAAACAACTTCAATAATTTTCCTAAAAAATTCGTTATTTTAAATTTAAAATATACGCAAAAACCAAATTTGTGCAACTTTTTAGAACTTATAACAAAAGCGCCTGTTTTCTAGACACTGAGTGTATTTTCAGTTGTAGCCATAATATCGAACAGCAGCAAAACAATTATTTTACGAAATAGCAACTAAAACAACCACATATACATGCATACATACAAACACACTAGTAAAAATGTTATTAATTTTCAAACCAAACTCTAATGACAGCTGTTGTTTTGTGTTCAAAGTCAAAAACGTTTTTGTTTGTCAAAATCACGGAATGTTCATACGATTATTATGAGTATTTATTTGGTTTAGAATTAAATGCATTCAATTGTTTTTGCTGTTGTTGCAGCCGCTGCCGTGTTGTTGTATATTTATTTATTATTATTTGTTAAGTTTTTGCTGTTAGTTTTGTAGAGATGTCATTAATAGAATATTGTTAGAAATTTATTTCTATTTTTTTTTATTTGGCTGAATGACATGAGGCAAAAAACTTAAAATGACAATAATAAAAAACGTTAAATTTAGTTTTTTTTTTTTGTTACACCAAGCCCAAAAGAACTCATCATCAGGTGGTTTTGGTATTTTTTCATTAGAAATAAATTATAGTTAATTACACGATTTGTTTAGTTGCTAAATTGTAATTATAGTTGTTATTAAAATAAAGGAAATAATCATAAAAAGTAAATAAGGATAAAAAAATAGATTCAAACATAGAGTAATGGGGGGTATACTTAATGTCAAACTCTTCGATAGTACTCATACGTCACTGGCTATTTCGTAGAGATAATAATGGATTCCAAAGGAACTGCACTAGAATTGAACTAGAACTGAACTAGAACTGAACTAGAACTGAACTAGAACTGAACTAGAACTGAACTAGAACTGAACTAGAACTGAACTAGAACTGAACTAGAACTGAACTAGAACTGAACTAGAACTGAACTAGAACTGAACTAGAACTGAACTAGAACTGAACTAGAACTGAACTAGAACTGAACTAGAACTGAACTAGAACTGAACTAGAACTTAACTAGAACTGAACTAGAATTATACTAGATCTGAACTGATTTGTCATTTTTCTTTAATAAAATGTTTAAATTCAAATACTTGCGTTATTAAACAAAGTATTACATATGAAACCAAATATGAAGCTATTTCCTATTTACAGAATACCTATGTTGTCAATCCTCCACTTTACAAGGTTAAACAAAATATAATAAATATTTTAAATAAAAACTAAAGTCAATTGAAATTTGTCTGCATTGCACTTGAAAACCTTGCAAAACTGCAACGAAATCATTATTAAAAAACTTTAATTAATCAAAATAACAAGTTATTTTTGCCAATTACCTTCAATTTTTTTTCCTATAATATAATCATGATGATGACGATAATTTTAACACTCTTCTTTTTATCTTTCACACTTAAAACACTCGCTGAAAGTCAAGTACTTCTTTGTTAAAACAAATAAATACTTCACATAGAAAAATATTAAAAATTAAAAAATTATATTTTGAAAAACAAAAACCCTGAAAAACTGAAATAAAATATTCAAGTACACAAATACAGGCCAACAAACATCTAGAGATAAATCAATAAAAAAAGAGAGAAGTATCGAAATCAGGTGTAATAAGCAAGTATATGATTTAGTTTAACTTAATAAAATAGATTTTTTACAATAAAGTTTTTAAAGATTTTGCGGTGAGAAATAATTTATTTGTTTATTATTTTAGAAAAAATAAACAATTACAAGATTCTGACAATGAATTTTAAAGTTTAACTTAAATATTTGCAATAAAAAAGTTAAACTAACTAAACAGAAGCTGAACAATTTTAAGCTGTCGTTAGTTAATGTTAAATTTTTCTCTTTCGAAAAATTTCCGAAGATCACAATTATTAGCAAATAAATGACGTAGATTAACTATCTATTACAATTAATAAAACCAGCAGCAATAACAAAGTCAACAACAACATTAACATCAACATCATCAACAAAAACAGCGTCATTGTCATTAACAGCAACAACTTAAATAGAATCCTCAAGTACACACACATACACTTAATTAATTGTTGATTAAATATCTAAAGACAAAATAGATAATTTTCAAAGTTGAAAATAAACAATTATAGAATTTCATTATATTTTATTTAAAGTTTTTATTTTACGTTTTTATTTAAAGAATCGTTAATAGCAAACCACAATTTATATGAAATTTATACTGCCTTTTAATCTTGTAAAAATTGAACAATAAAAAGAGTTTTAAGTTTTTTATTTTTCTGTATCAAAAAAATTTTTTTTTCATTGAGTATGAAAAACTTACCGCAATAAGAAATTGTATATAATCAAGTTTAAGCTATTGAAAACATTCAAAGTTTGCAACATTGACAAGCTGCATTTCAAGATCATCATAATTGATATTCAATATTGTTTTTATTACACTTGTTACACTGAACCAAAGAGAATGTCATGGGACCAACCACAGTGTTACCTTCTAATAAAGTGAAGGTATCGCGCAATATGATTATAGAATGTAAAAGCTATATAAAGTTAAACAAAAATATTAAAACGTTTTTCTCTAGAGCAAGAAGCTTTTTTGTATAAAAGCTGTTTTATTAATAAACTTTTAGTGAAAAGATCTTTTACGGAAAACGTGTTTTGTGTAAAAGCTAGTCTATATCCTATAGTCTAGTCTATAGTCTAGTCTATAGTCTAGTCTATAGTCTAGTCTATAGTCTAGTCTATATTCTAGTCTATAGTCTAGTCTATAGTCTAGTCTATAGTCTAGTCTATAGTCTAGTCTATAGTCTAGTCTATAGTCTAGTCCATAGTTTAGTCTATAGTCTAGTATAGTCTAGTCTAGTCTAGTCTAGTCTATAGTCCAGTCTATAGCCTAGCTTATAGTCTAGTCTACTATCTAGGTTATAGTCTAGTCTATTATCTAAGCTATATTCTAGTCTATAGTCTCGTCTAAACTCTATTCTATAGTAGAGTCTTATCAATAATATAATCTATTCCAGTCTATAATCTAGTCTTTAGTCAATAGTATAATTTATATTTTATAGAATGTTGAAAATTTATAGTTTTCTTTAAAAAATTGCAACTTACTTCTTTAATCAGGCCTCGCATATAGTATGTAAATCATGTGACTGCTGGATGATGACACAATAAGCTGTAATTTCTGTATATTGGTTTACATTGGTTTTTTTACAAAAATTTAAATTCATGAAAAAAAAACAAAATTAACAACAGATTTTAGCTTTTGTATTTGTTAGCAAAAGATGACCATGAAAAAATAGCAAATTCTCACTCGAGCGCAACCAGCAAATAGTGTTTTTTTTTCAATACGTATTTATTTCTTGGCTGTAAAAATAAAGCTCTTTTTGTGTTGCATTTCACATATAAATCTTTCCCCAAACATCCTACATCCCCACCGCTAGCAATCGCTTACACGCATACACACCCCTTTATATACTTTTACATGTATGTATATATGTATGTGTGTCCAATGTAGTAGTAAATTTTACATTTAGTGAAAAAAAACGCAAACGAATAAAACTCGGTCTACATGCCATCACATAATGCAGATGATAAACAAGTGTTAAAAGGGAGAGAATTGTTTTTAATAATAAAAATAAATATAAAAAATTTAGTTTTTTTTTTGCAAATAATGATCGATTAAATCGTCATGGTTGACAGCCAACGAATGAGATGAATTACACAATCATTAGCACGAGCGTATTGCAACCAACAGACAGAGATCAGAGGCAGCAGCTACCAATTTATCTTTCCGCTTATTGTGCTTTTGAAAAAAGTACAAAAAAAAGAAAACAATAAACTGTTTTTTTTTACTCCACTGCCCTAAAGACTGCGACATTGGGGTTTGGTTTTGAGCTGAAACCCACTTAAAAGCTGGGCAGCAGATGGACGACCAGACAGACAGAATTGAAATGAAATTTTGCTTACATCATTATTTACGCTCACAATGCCATTGCAATGGCATAAATTAATTTTTAGTGGTGGCAAATGTAAATTTTTTCTAAATTAGGAATTTAAATATTGATCTAATTACTATGATAACACTAGTGTAGAGTAAAGTAAATAGTTAAAAATTTAACTTTAACTTAGTATTTAAGTTTAAAGAATGTTTTTCCTAAATTTTATAAATTTATTAAAAATTGTTTAAAAATCTAATTTTTCTATTAAAAAATGTATTTTGTCAACAGTTTTACGTCAAACGTATGTATTTTTACTTCAAATTAATGTAAAATAATTGCAAGCACGTCTTTAATAAACTAATTCCCAGAAACACTTGTTTACCTTTTAGACCAATTTTAAACTTAAAAACAATTCTTTTTAAACCACAAATTAATGGGAAACAAACATTTAATTTATAAAAAATATAAATTTGATTGAAAATTTAAAAAAAAAATCAGTTAAAAGAAGTAGATGATAAAACAAACAAGAAAAAACCCACTATAATTTAAACACATTTGCATAAAATGCTTTATATTAATATAATGTTGGTTTATAAAGCAAGCAGAAAAAACACAAAAAACTTAATTTAAATAAATTCATAGTATTAAACGATTTTAAACAGATGGCGCTTAAAGACGAGGAGATATTCAAACAGTAAAATTTATCTACAATAATAATAAAACACCCAAAAATTTTATATGTTAATTTATGGTCGATTAACATGCGAATAAAAATACTTGTTGCTGCAAAATATTGTTGTTGTTTCTTTTTTTTATCAAAAATTTATATATAACAATAATAAAATGAAATGAAAGATCATAATTAAATCACTCATTCATTTCCGTATGACTTTAAACTTTGGACAAATATTGACAAGATTTGCAATAAATATTTACGATAACATTTCGGTTAATTTTGATTGAGATTGAGTTTGTTAAATGGATGATATAAACATTAGGGTGGTATCTAAAGGCGGTATTTGTTTTATGCAAACAAACACAAACTTTTAACGATTATAGAGACTAGACTATAGACTAGACTATAGACAAGATTATAGACTAGACTATAGACTAGACTATAGACTAGACTATAGACTATAGACTAGACTTTAGACTAGACTATAGACTATAGACTAGACTATAGACTAGACTATAGACTAGACTATAGACTAGACTATAGACTAGACTATAGACTAGACTATAGACTAGACTATAGACTAGACTATAGACTAGACTATAGACTAGACTATAGACTAGACTATAGACTAGACTACAGACTATAGACTAGACTATAGACTACACTAGATTATATACTAGACTATAGACTACACTAGATTATATACTAGAGACTACCCTAGACTATAGACTAGAAATTCTATAGTCTAGTCTTCAGTCTATAGACTATAGGAAAAGGTTTTCATGAAAATTCCAATTACATTCCAATATTACATCCCAAATAAAATGTATAAACTTAATTAATAATTAAAACAATATTAATTAAATAAGAATAAAACAAGCAACAAATTACCCAACAAAATTATTTAATTCATTATTATAGAATAATATAACAAATAAAATACTACATTTATTCATTAACACACATTAGTTTATGAATTAACATAAAATTTATTATTGCTAAAACAAAAACAATTAATTAAATTGTTCCACTTAATAATTTCCATCTAACAAGATGTTCAAAGAATTATATGGGTGGGGGGAGATATAATATGAAAGCATATGTATGTCATGCTAACTAAACAGATACTGAGACAAATAGCAAAAGGAATTAACAAATGAGAAACTAAATCAACACTAACTAGTTAGTTCTTTCACTTACTCTAGGGCAAAGTCAAAGCAGAAAGAGAAATATTATTAATGTGAACGTATTAGTGATAATTATTTTGCAACTGACTTTTCAGAATGTTGTTGTAAAAAATGTACTTAATGTTCCTTGAGCATATGTTTGTTCATAGAACGTAATATGAAAGGCTGAAAAGAAAACATAAAAGTTTAATTGAATTTTTTATTTATAAGAAAAAAGAAATAGGCTTCTGGTACAAAATATGGTCAAAATTATTCAATGATGATAATATATTAATGTAGTCACAAAACCATCGCCAAAATACCAATCATGTAACTAGTTCTAAGTAATACTTTTTAAAAATTATAATGAAATTCATAACAAATAATTAGTTTTATTAAGTTAGATTTAATTAAGCCATATATTTAAATACTTTACTATAAATAAAGTCATAATAAATTAAAACCACAAGAGACAACATAACCTTATTTTTTAACATTTATAACTATGATCAGAGAAAACACTAGTCAAATGTATGTAAAACATTATCAAACATTTAATAACACAATCATGATTGAGGTTTTTGTAATAAAAAATACCAACAACAATTTAACAAGATTTATACATTAATTGTTAACAAATCTTTTGATCTTTATCATCAAGAACAACACACAAGAAACATTAAAGATGACAAATGTTTTTCATGGGGATTTTATGAAATGTAATTCCTGGTTCGTTCAATTTACAATGTAATAAAATGCATGATGGAAACAAACAGAATGAATAAAATAGATGTAAAAAAAAATATGATTAGAAAATATGAATTGTGACACATTTTCCTAAAACAAAAGGTCTGGTAAGGAAAAACTTTTTAAAAGCAAAAATCAATTGGCACAATTTTTTTTATTATTTTGGACAAATTTTTTCTTATACGAAAATTCATTTGGGGTTAAATCCCTTTGAGTTAAATTTTTCTATATAAAAATCTATTTGAAACAAATTTTTCTATAGAAAAATCCATTTAGGAAAAATTTTCTTAAGAAAAATCAGTTTGGAACTAATCTTTCTATAGAAATAACTATTTAAGACACATTTTTCTATAAAAAATTAATTTGGGAAAAATATTTCTATAGAGAAACTTATTTGGGATTAATTCTTCTTTAGAAAACCTCATTTGGAAAAAAATTTAACAGAAAAATACAAAAAAATTTATTAAAAAAAGCCTATGTGGGACTTATTTTTTTATAAAAAATATATTTTGTGACAAATTTTTCAGTGGAAAAATTCATTTGGGCGAGTTTTTTATAGAATAATTCATTCAAAACAAAATTTTCTACCGAAAACTTCATTTAGGATAAATTTTTCTATAGAAAAATTCTTTTGGAAAAAATTTATCTTTAAAAAATTCATTTGGGACAATTTTTTTAGAAAACTTAATTTGCGACAAATTTTTCTATAGAAAAATCCATTTGGAACAAATTTTTTGTAGGAAAATCAATTAGGGATAATTTTTGTTTTTTTTTTTTTTTTTTGTTTTTTGGTACAAATTTTTCTATAGAGAAATTTATTTGGAACAAAATTTTTATTAAAAAATCCATTTGGGACAAATTTTTTTTGTAGAAAAGTAAATTAGGGACAAATTTTTCTATAAAAAATTTATATTGAACAAATTATTCTACAGAAAAATTCATTTGGGAATTTTTTTTAGAAAAATTAAGTTGGGACAAATTTTTCTATAGAAAAATCCATTTGGGACAAATTTTTAGTTAGGGAATTTTTTTGTTTTTTGGGACAAATTTTTCTGTAGAAAAATTAATTTGGAACAAAATTTCTATTAAAAAATCCATTTGGGACAACTTTTTTGTAGAAAAGTCAATTTTGGACAAATTTTTCTATAAAAAAATTCATATGGAACAAATTTTTCTACATAACACAAACATTTTTCTTTAGCAAAATCCCTTTGTGACAAATTTTTCTATAAAAATAATTTTGGATATTTGGAATTAACTTTTTTTATAGAAAAATTTTCAGTTTTTTTTTTTACCAAAATATTTGGAATAAACTTTTTTTATGGAGAAATTCATTTGGGACAAATTTTTCAGTTTTTTTTTACCAAAATATATGGAACAAACTTTTTATGGAGAAATTCATTTGGGACAAATTTTTCAGTTTAGTTCCAAATTCATATTTAGAATTAATTATTCTTTAAAAATCCTACTAGTACAATTGTTTTTTTTTTAATCCATTTGGGACAATTTTTTATATAAAAAAATTCTATAGTAAAATCCATTTGGGACAATTTTTCTTAAGAAAAATAAGTTTAATCTTTTGATCATTTTATAAAAATAAACATTTGAGAGAAAAAACCTATTTGGAACAAATTTTTCTATGGATACATTCAATATTTATTATTTAAATTTTTTTTATAGTATAAATCACATTTTTTGTTTTTTAATTGGAATTAAAGCTTTTGCAAACTGTTAGCAATAAAACATCATCAAATATGTCAAAGTAAAAGTGCTTCTTTCACGAATAATTTAAAATTCCTTTTAGTCACATTTAATAAACATTTTTCTTAAAGAATTTCCTATAACTACAATTTAATTTGATCTTTACAAATGAAATATTTTTACTTCTCACATAAAACCATAAGTCAAGCCACCAGATAGACGACAATTGCATTCATTAAAAATAAATTATGTTTTTCTAACACTTGTTGTTTTCTCTTACCTGTTTTATAAAACTGTTTAAATATTCTTAGAAATTGGTTGGTTTTTTTTCAATTAATTTATAGAAATATTCTTTCTTTTAAAAACAAACAACAATTTTGCTGTCATTCTTAATAATTGTTATAGTTATGGTTATTGATACTTTTTTGCATTTAAATTCAACGGAATGTATTGGTGGTATTGGTTCATTATGTTAGGAAATTCGATTTGCAATTTTCTTGGGAAATAATAAAAGTAGTTTTTAGATTCTATGGCATGAGTCATTAAAGATCTCTTTATGGTTTTCTTTATTTAAAATTTTTTTATTATTATTTTGTGAAAACGCTATAATATAGCTGGGAAAGAGGGCTGGGGTGGTGCTGCTTGTTGAGTTTTAGAATGGCGTCGAAAATCTAAAATTACGTTGTTAGCTTTTTTTCTTTTTAAAATCAAGATTTATTTTCTCTGCTTTATTTTATATATTGTAGAAAAAGAATATCTTTGTGTTCTACTAAGAATATGTGTTAGAATGACTAATATTTATTAGTATTTGTTAGTAATAATTAATTGTTGTTTTTTTCAGTTGAGGCCTTCACTTGTTTGTACTGGTTTTGGAAAATATTTATTACATAGTGTTTTATAATAAAACCTTTTTTGATCTTTTGTCGCCGTATTTTTTGTGTTTTTGCTCCCAACAATTCGTTACATTTATGGTCAATTAGTTAGTTGATCCAACCCACAGTGCTTAAACGTTTTACAAACAATTCTATTGCTTGATGATGATAAAATGCGCCATTTTTTGCAATCTTCTTATTGAATTATCAATTGTTTATAAATATGATGAAATGTTAAAGATTTCTAAAAGAGATTAGAGTGGTGCGAAAGGGCGACAGTAGTATTTGGAGATTCCAAGTAAGAAGAACCAACTAATCAACTAACTAACAAACTAACAAACTAACAAACTAACAAACTAACAAACTAACAAACTAACAAACTAACAAACTAACAAACTAACAAACTAACAAACTAACAAACTAACAAACTAACAAACTAACAAACTAACAAACTAACAAACTAACAAACTAACAAACTAACAAACTAACAAACTAACAAACTAACAAACTAACAAACTAACAAACTAACTAACAAACTAACAAACTAACAAACTAACAAACTAACTAACAAACTAACAAACTAACAAACTAACAAACTAACAAACTAACAAACTAACAAACTAACTAACTAACTAACTAAATAACAAACTAACAAACTAACTAAATAACTAACTAACAAACTCACTAACTAACTTACTAACTAAGTGGGGAGGGTATATTGGGTTTGTGCTGATGTTTGTAACGCACAATAATATTGGTCCCATAAAGTATATCAATCGCCTCAGAATCATTATCTGAGTCGATTTAGCTATGTCCGTCCGTCCGTGTAAACCTTGTAATCAAACTATAGGTCACAATTTTGGAAATAATTCAATAAAATTTGGCACATGATCATCTATGATATCATAGACGAAGCCTGTTGAAAATGGTTTACATCGGTCCATAATTCCACCTAGCCCCCATGCAACCGAACCCGCCGAATAAGGCTTTTAATTTCATAATTATGTTTAATATACTCATATCTCGACAAAGAGCTGCAAAAACTAAGTTCTATACTAGACTTGATGACCCTTACGAATTCCATAATAAGAGGTCCTCATATGACCCTAGCCCATATGAAAGGCCCCCCTCAAAATTTCACTTAAATGTCCACAATTTTATTCAACAATAAACGGCTTAAGTATGTATATCAGAGGCAAGGTACAATTTAACTTAAATACTTTATTAAGGCAACTAAATCATATTATATTTTTGTAAAATGTTTAGGGTATTTTATGGTCGGCCTCGCCCGACTATAATTTTTTACTTGTTTTAATTTAATTTCTGTTTTTATTCTATACATTTTGCACATCATATTTATTTTATAAAATTTTCTTTAAGCTCAGTTTTCTTCGTTTTTTCAATATATTCACAATGCTTTTAAAATAACTGAAATTTTTCTTGGAAATCTTTTTTAATATTATTCGTACCAGGTACGAATGAACAAAAACTGCAATTTTTCGAAATTCTCTTTAAAACACAAACATAAGAGAATTTATTGTTTTCCTCTCGTATTTCTCCTCTTAAACCCTGAGCTGCACCTGAGGTCTACAAAGATCATCATGGTTCCACTACTTAACATTGATAAAAGGGGGAATTTCATAATAATAAGTACATTGATTTCTTTGAACTAGCTGAACTAGAGGAAATCATTATTATATCTATTGCCAAGTTTAAAATTTTTTTGTTTGTAAATTTAAATAATTCTTAACTTTATGAATAAGATATAAAATTAAAAATTAATATTAATGAAATCTAAGAATAAATTTACATAAAATAATTTCATTAACTGCAGCAGTAACAATATTGAATAAAAAAATTAACATGATTAAAAAATCAACATGTAATTACCCATTTAAAGAAAAAATCCCCATTTAAAAGCCAGAGTCTCTTAAACAAGATAATTAAGTTGTTGTTACTTATATAATAACAATATTATTAAAATTCTTTACTAAATAACAAAAAACTTTTGAAATTTATTTTTTTATTTAAAGAGTCATTATTATCATGCAAATTTTGTTAAAAAAATATTTTTAACACCTCAATTTACTTCTTTTTAACTTCGTATTATAATAATTATTGAAAATTGCTGTTAAAAAAAAAACAACATTAAAAAGCCATTACAATAAGTAACTAAAAACATTAAGTACCAATTGTCGTCGTATTTTCAGAATCGAAAAAATATCATCATTGTCATTATCAAGATCATTATAAACGTTTGAAACAATACAGTATCTTTTGCTTCAAGAAAGCTTGAAATTGAAAATATTGTCAATGTCATTATGATCGTTTAAAATTATCCAGAATCTCTCGCTTCAAGAAAGCGTGAAACAAAAAAAAAACTTTAAAAATGTTAATCAAAATAATATACCTGCTGCCGTTTCTAAAAACCCGCTGCCTGTCTTACACTTCTATTAAGTGTAATTTTTCGTTGTATGCAGTCAGGAATGTAAAAGAATTATTCTAATTATTGGTATGAGCATTTTAAATATACAATTCAATTTAAGAGAAATCGTATTTTTTACAAGATCAGTTCAATTACATTTCTAGTTCAGGTTTTTTAGTTCTAGCTCAGTTCTACTTCAGTTCTAGTTCAGTTCAGGAATATAAAAGAATTATTCTAATTATTGCAATGAGCATTTTAAATATACAATTCAATTTAAGAGAAATCGTATTTTTTACAAGATCAGTTCAATTGCATTTCTAGTTCAGGTTTTTTAGTTCTAGCTCAGTTCAAGTTCAGTTCTAGTTTAGTTCTAGTTCAGTTCTAGTTTAGTTCTAATTCAGTTCTAGTTCAGTTCTAGTTCAGTTCTAGTTCAGTTCTAGTTCAGTTCTAGTTCAGTTCTAGTTCAGTTCTAGTTCAGTTCTAGTTCAGTTCTAGTTCAGTTCTAGTTCAGTTCTAGTTCAGTTCTAGTTCAGTTCTAGTTCAGTTCTAGTTCAGTTCTAGTTCAGTTCTAGTTCAGTTCTAGTTCAGTTCTAGTTCAGTTCTAGTTCAGTTCTAGTTCAGTTCTAGTTCAGTTCTAGTTCAGTTCTAGTTCAGTTCTAGTTCAGTTCTAGTTCAGTTCTAATTTAATTCACTGGATTAACTTGGTTTTATTGTTCTCTTATTGATACAACGTTTTAAATCTTTTAAAGTCTTTCTCGACTGAGTTATTAACAATAAATTATTATTATTATCAATAAATAAAATGAATATTATTTATTTTTTACTACAAACAACTAAATCCATTCAATCATCATTTTATTCAACCAACAACAGCTTTAGTCAGTCAGTTGGTCAAACTCAACAAATGGTCATAAATTTGTCTTACATTTTGCATTTGTTTATTTCAAGTCAAGTTAGATCTGTTTGTTGGTTAGTTTGAACGTAAAACCAGTTTCGGTTTGTTGGTCGTGTAACAATTTTTATACTGTAAGTTTTTTTTCTGTTTCTTTCTTTTTCCATATAGCACAGAAAAAAAGCTGCCCGCCGTAAGTCGGTAACTAATATCAAGTTCAAGGTCAATTTTAAATACAATTTACTCGTATAAAATAAGAAATAAATATTGTGTACTGGTCTGTAGTACTACAGAGAAATACGTAAAAAGAGACTAAATAAGAAGTAGTAAAATTTAATGCAGTAATAAACGTTTCATTGTTATGCCCTACTATAGGCAGTGTTGGTTGGAAAGATATATTAACAATGAAGTCCTGAAAAAATTTAACTGATTGTCATAGATTTACAAAAAATATTTCGAATATTTTTGAAGATATTTATGCAATTTCTCTTAGCAACAATCGAGTTCATTTTGAAGTCCTTTTTATGTTGTTATTAAAGTAAACTTGTATTCTACAAACCTATGACTTCATACAAACCTATGACTTCATAAAATATTGGCCATTATACAGCATCTTTAAGCCATCTATTATGAATTTTAAGTATGATTTTTTATCTAAACAAATTCTGCATTTACATTAAAATATTTTGTTCTACCCTACATACAACAAAAGCAAAAAATTGTAAATATTTAATGTTAATTCTTTAACAACAATCAAATAGGAAAAAAATGAGAAACGTCATCACCACCATCATCATCATTAGCGTAAATATGTATATACGTAAATAAGTATTTCCATATAAAAGTACGACCAAGTATTAACAAACAAATATATTATTCCAAGTCAGCATTTGTAAGCCAATATGTGACTGAATGAATGGTCAGAACTGAATAATTAAAACAAAAAACATTAAGTCAACAATTCTAAATGTGCTACCATTACGCCACTTGTTTTTGTTTTTTTCATTGGCCTGTTCTTTAGAGTGGAAGTGGTTTTGTTATTTTTTTCTTTCTTAACACTTTACATTTATTGTTTTATTACGTTTTAACAATTGTTTCGTTTGAATTTTGATTTTACTTCCTGCGTCTCTCCGGCTTAAGTAATCGAGCATTTATTGGTTATGTATATGTTTCCCTTTGTTTTTGTACTTTAATCTATGGGTACTATTTGGTAGCAGGTACACTTTTAATTTTCGGTTAAGCATTAATTTTTGAATTTAAATAATCAAACTAAATTGTCTATTAAGTAATTAAACTGTATTTAGTTAAATTTAATGTTTATATTATGTATATGACTTTTTAATTAACTTATTTTGAAGATAAAGCGGGATTTACTCTTACTACTAAACTGGACTGAGTATAACTGCAGCTTATATGGAAGGTAATGTGAATAATGAACTGAACATAACTAGTTCTGTTCTAGTTTTGTTCTAGTTCAAGTTCTATTCCAGCTCTGTTCTAGTTCTGTTCTAGTTCTGTTCTAGTTCTGTTCTAGTTCTGTTCTAGTTCTGTTCTAGTTCTGTTCTAGTTCTGTTCTAGTTCTGTTCTAGTTC
>NC_060950.1:5348260-5354795 GCF_022045245.1 Lucilia cuprina
TAGTTCAGTTCTAGTTCAGTTCTAGTTCAGTTCTAGTTCAGTTCTAGTTCAGTTCTAGTTCAGTTCTAGTTCAGTTCTAGTTCAGTTCTAGTTCAGTTGAGTTCTAGTGTCGTGGGATAAAATGTAGTTTACTTGACTATAGTCAGCTTTATAGCTGAGTATCTTATAGAGTAAAGATGATTTCTTAACAAACAAAACAATTCAAATTTGAGATCCGAAAATGTCATTGTACTTAAGATGAGTTGAAATAATAATAAAACACACGAATAAAATATGATTTTATATTTTTGAAGGATTTTCTTTTGCTCAAGTGACATTTAATTAAAGATTTATGTGTCCAAGAACAAACGAACAAAAAATAATTCAAAATAATAAAAAGGCCAGCAGCAAGAAATTATATGTTGCAGGCAGTTAATGATTAAAAAAATAAACGCACAAGAAAAAATTTACAAAAAATAAAAAAAGAATCACAGCAGATTTCTATAAAGACAACATCCAGCTGTTCTTGGTTGGCTGCAGTTAGTTCGCTGAAATCGAACAGAGGTGAGCAAATGAATATCTATCCGCCTGTCTTTCTGTCTTCGAACGATGCGTGGTGATATGATGGTGGCACAATTCCAACAGATGTATAATGTTGACTTATTATTTCAACGTCAACAGCCACCTCCAAAAACTGTTGACAATTGCCTACTGTGTCGCATAGACAACAACAACAACATTCATATAGTCCGTCGCAGAGTCCCACAAAAAAAAAAAAACAAAAAATTAATCATTTTCTTGACACAATCAAAAGATTGAAGAACTGAGGAAGAACAAAAAAGCAACTGGCCATAAAGTAGATGAATTAATTTGTAAATTTTTTTACAGTAGTGTCTGTGAATCCATCACAATTTATTTAATGTTCTTTAAAAAGGTATAATTTATAATTTCAATTTATTAATTCTTATTTTTGTTTTTATTTGTTTACAAAAATAACAACAGATGTTGCTATTAAAGATTGCATCAAGCGGTAGAGGGAGTTGTGTATTAAAGGGGTTTTGAATGAGTGGGAAAAAAGCAATTTTCATATTTCTTTTTTATTTAAATATTTTCCTTTTTTTGAAACATTCTTGTGGAGACATTGAAAAGATAATCATTTACATTTAATGTCCAACTCATTATCACTTATGGCCATTTTGTTGTGAAACGATATTGTATTGTAATTTATGAAAATCCCAGGGAAAAAATAAGAAAAGGAATTTATATCGATCTCATAAATTCTTGAGAATATGTATGTGAGTATATTTATCTTAAATAAATGATTAAGGGTAGTAGAGAGAGGGGAACGTCTTAATTTTGAAACTACTCACGATCATTTTATAACTATTGTCGTTCAAATTGGCTATTATCAATAAATGTTTTGAATACCATCTAGTAGATTATCTTCTCTAGAAAAGCTTGAGTCTCGACTAAATCAATTTCATTGTTGTTGAGAGTATCGATTATTGTTGATCGAGTAGAATATCTACTGTTATTATTCTTAGTTTTGTTTTCTGTTGTTCCGCGTCTCGGAGAGTAGAATCTTGACTATAGAAGTGCAGAGTGTCGATTATAGTCGAATGGAGTTGTTGAGTAGAATCTCGACTACAGTCAAGCAGAGTTTTCCCTATTGTTCATTGTTGTCTATGTTCAATGATCAATGTCACCACTATGGTCGATTGGAATCTCAACTGTTATTGAGCAGAGTCATGCTATTTTTAAGCTGAGTCACGATTGTTATTGAGCAGAAAGTATGCTGTTATCGAGCAGTGTACCAACCAGTGTTTAGTTTACGACTCGAGCAGCCAAGACTCAGATCTATTACGCTAGATCAGAGTCTTGACTGCTGTTGATCAGAGTCATGACATTTGTACAGTAGAGTTTCTTTGTCGAGTAAGGTTATAGTTGATTGAAACCTCGATTTTTGTAGTGCAGAGTTCCAAATACTGTCGAATATAGACTCGACTTCTAATGGGCAGAATCTTGAGTATTATTGAGAAGAGTCTCCATTATAGTCGAGTAGATTATCGAATCAACTGACTCTACGACTAGTGGAGTCGCGACTATAGTGCCTCATCTGCCGTTAATCAGATTTATTAAACCTCGATTTGTATAGTGAAAAGTTTCAACTACTGTCGAATAGAGCCTTGACTACTAATGAGCAGAGTCCTGAGAAGAGTCTAAACTATTGACACGTAGATTTTTGACTAAACTGTTGCTACTCAAAGTCACAACTACTGAAGTCTCGATTATAGTGCATCGGCCACTGTCATGCATCAGAGTCATGCAATTGAGTAGTAGTATATCAATTATTGTTTAGTAGAGTCTCTATTATCGTCGATAACAGTCTTGATGATTATCGATTAAGGTCTCGACTACAGCTGATTAAACATAGACTTTAATAAGCTGGGTTCTGACTACCGTCGAATAAAGTTTTGAATATTAACAAGAATCTTGACGATTATCGAGCAGACTCATCTAAATTTCAGTAGAATCTCGACCATTGTCGAATAGATTCTCGACATTAGCCTGATAAATCTTAACTATAGTCAAGAAGAGTCCCGATTATTGCACAGCAGAGTCTTCACTACAACCGAGTGGGGTACCAAGTAGATGCACTGATCAGCTAAAGACACTGAACACATCTGATTATAATCAAGACTCTGCTTGACATGATCAATGTTGTTGATCAATGTTGATAGTATACATTATTGTTGAGCAGTGTGTTGACTATAGACGAGTGGGGTCTCGAAAAGATATTCTGATCAAAAAAAGACAAGACACAAATCAAATCTGAAAATAATCAAAATTATGCTTGTACGGTGGAGTCTTGTCAAGGGTCTTGACTATTGTTGAAAACAAATTCTTACGACCAGCTGCATAATTCGTCTTCAGGGCCAATTCAATCAAATGCGTAAACTTTACGTTTATGCACTGGACTTTTAATGACACTGCACTGCATCTGTTGTTTCTTTCTGATTTGCAACTTAAGTATTTATGTGATCTATGAGGTTTTTTTTTTGTTTTTGTCTCATCTACAAATGATGATAATCAAACAAGAAAAAATTAAATAAATCCGCCCACCATAGACAAAAGACACTTTCAGACCTTAAATTATGATCTGTCATTTAATGACATTTTGACGGAAGTTCTTTGCTTTTTTTCAATTTGTTTTTGTGTTTTCTGTTTCATTTTGTATAATAATCTTATACTCATCTGTTTGTTTTTGTTGTTGTTTTTTCATATACGAAGGTTGTTCATTTATGTCTTTTTCTCCTTTTTCTGTGACACTTAAGAGGACATTTTTGTGTCATAAAGACAAATTATAAGTTGAAGGGTGACTAAACTTTAGCAGGAAAATTATCTTGAACTTTTTCATTATGTCTTTTATGTGGAAATGGAAAATGAAATTGGCAAATTATTGTGGATTTTTGTGACAAGTTTTCATTTTAAAATTAAGCAAATTTTTTAATAAACAAAATTTTAAAATCCTAACGCTCTCATCAACACTCTCCATAAATTCATCTATACAACTTTCTCTTTCATTGTTATACACTGCTCTCAAATTTGTTTTAGATTTCAAAAAAAAAAAAAAAAACATACAACACTTTTTTTGTCAAATAAAACCATAATATTTAATGAATATTAAATTTTTTTCTGTTTTGTTAAAAATTAAAATATATCGTTTATTTACAATTTCGCGCTCTATAAAACAATTAGAACTCAATGAGTAAGAGAGACAATAAATGCATTTGAGAAAAAAACGACAACAATAAATGACAGAGTAGGAGAGAATTAATAGATTGTCACTGCTTTTATTGTTGTTGTTTACAGCTTATTAAAGGTCATTGTCATTTAGAGAAAATATTTTAATATTTTTAATTTTTTTTTCTGCTATAATTTTGTGTGTTTATTTAAATTAATTTGTTTAAATAGATTAGAAATTATAAATATTATTTTTGTGTGCATTAGTATTAGTAAGAAAATAAAAATAAAAAATAATTTACTAATTATAGTGTTCAGAGGCAATGCAGTTAATTACATTTAAACAATAAAAATCTATTTAAAGGCGCGTGTATAGTCAAAGGTGTGAATATTATAAATAAAACTTTATTATAAATGTCAATTAAACTCAAATACAATATTATAATAATTTTAAATTCATTTTAAATACAATCAATAGTTCTATGATTAATGCTATATAAATTTAATATTTAACAATTACGTTTTCCCATTTTTTGTTATTGCAGATTTTGTTTTTATATATCATCACGAAAAGGTAGGTCATTTCTAAATATTATTATTAGTATTCAAATATTTAAATTTTTGTTTTCAATGTGGCCTACTAAAGCTTGAAGTTGATTTTTAACTTTCGTTTTCATTTAACCTTGATTTCAATTTCTTTGAATTCCTGCTCTGTTTATGTTCTAAACTTCGTGTTCTAAAAGACCTCATAAATATTTTTTTACTATTATGTCTTCAACTTATTAGATTCTATTTTGGCGAGTCAATACCCTACAGTTTAAAAAGAGGGTATGATCAGACGTGCATAGATTTCAACGAAAAAACGAAAGAAACTACTTTCTAACTAACTAGAACAGAACTAAAACGGAATTAGAAAAGAACTAGAACAGAACTAGAACAGAACTAGAACAGAATTAGAACAGAACTAGAACAGAACTAGAACAGAATTAGAACAGAACTAGAACAGAACTAAAACAGAACTAAAACAGAACTAAAACAGAACTAAAACAGAACTAGAACAGAACTAAAACAAAACTTGAACAGAACTAGAACAGAACTAGAATAGAACTAGAATAGAACTAGAATAGAACTAGAAAAGAACTAGAACAGAACTAGAACAGAACTAGAACAGAACTAGAACAGAACTAGAACAGAACTAGAACAGAACTAGAACAGAACTAGAACAGAACTATCGAACTAATGAACTAACTAATTAACTAACTAACTTACTAAATAACTAGCTAACTAACTAACTAACTAACTAACTAACTAACTAACTAACTAACTAACTAACTAACTAACTAACTAACTAACTAACTAACTATCTTACTAACTAACTAACTTACTAACTAACTAACTAACTAACTAACTAACTAACTAACTAACTAACTGACTAACTAACTAACTAACTAACAAACTAACTAACAAACTAACTGACTAATTTTAACTCGTTAGGTTGTGCGATGATGATTCAGTCAGTTAGTAAGTTTGATGTTAGTCCTTTGAAATCAGTTCAATTGATTTCTATAAAGTTTCCGAAATTCGTTTTCAACTTGAATATTCCAAACTCTACTCAAATACTACGAATACAAATCCTCTTAATAAAATTGTGACGCATATCTTTCGCATAAATTAATTTAATAGACCTCTGCCAATGTCGCACGCGGTATTTGCTACGTGTGGAATAACAACAAAAACAAAAAATACTAAATATAAAATAAATACAAAAAATACAAACAAAACAAAAATAAAATAAAATAAAAAAATTAACTTATAGACAGACAACATTTACGAGTTTCCGCGCCAACTTATGAATGAGCATAAGATATTGTTTTAGTGTGTTTGTTGTAGTTGTTGTAGCTGATTTGACAAATTTGAATTTTGATAAAAGTTTTTTTCTTATACTTTTATGTGATCTACAAATCTATTGTATATTCTCTGTTTTTCTTTTTTTCGTATTATTTTATTTTTATAGTTAATTTATTTCATTTTATTTTGTGTAGATTTGTTTGTCTATGATTAACAGGTGTTTAAAACTTAATGAGACAAAATCCAAAAAAAAAAAAACAGTTAATTAAAAATTTAAATAAAATCAAGAAGCTTTTTTTTGTTAAAAAATTTAAATTTAAGTGTAAAACTGTTAAGCCTATTGGTGTAAATTTGCAGAATTTTGTTGTCGTTTTCTAAGCATTTGTTTTGTAGTTGGTACAGTCAAAAGAAGAAGTTTTGAAATTCTTCTATATTAAATGCTAATGTTTCTTTGTAACCTTGATTTTTTATCTTTATATAGATTTGTTTAAATAATGAAGAATACACCTTCTTTTATTTTCTAGATAAAAGTGAACTTTATTGAATATTTTATGTTCATAATTTTGTAAAATGCTTTTATTTGTCTTTATGTTGAACAAATGTTTTTCTGTGGTTTCATATACCGACTTTGAAGTTATGTTTTTGTAGTTTAAATGTGACTTCATAATGACGTCTTAAATACGTCTTTGTGGTAAAAAGGAGGGTTGTGATTGAGTTAGTCACATAGAAATAATGAATACATTCTTAAAATTACAAAGAAAACCATTAGAATCTTGTTTGATATAGTACACATTGTCGGTCTTATGCATAATAAAAAGCTAACTGCTGTTTAAAAAGCTGCTAACTTTTACTTATGGCAGAACTAGAACAGAACTTGAACAGAACTAGAACAGAACTAGAACAGAACTAGAACAGAACTAGAACAGAACTAGAACAGAACTAGAACAGAACTAGAACAGAACTA
>NC_060950.1:5354895-5357489 GCF_022045245.1 Lucilia cuprina
GTTCTAGTTCAGTTCTAGTTCAGTTCTAGTTCAGTTCTAGTTCAGTTCTAGTTCAGTTCTAGTTCAGTTCTAGTTCAGTTCTAGTTCAGTTCTAGTTCAGTTTTAGTATAAATCTAGTTCAGTTGTAGATCCGTTCTAGTATAAATCTAGTTCAGTTCTAGTTTAAATTTTGTGCAAAAATCCAAATTTCAATAAAATTTAAAATTTTCTTTTAAAATCAAATTTTTCATTTAATCTTTCGTTAAAATATTTAAATGAAATTTTTATTAAAAATAAATTTATTTTTCATAAAAATTTAATTTTTCAAAAAAAAAAAAAATTATAATAATAATTGTAATTAAAAATCTAAATTTAAACGAAAAATGCTATATTACATAAATTAATTTTTACATAAATTAATACATAAATTAATTTTTAGTTAAAATTTGCTAAAAAGTCTGCCGACTAAAATGACTCAACATAAATAAACATCAAGGCTTATGATTAATATTTACGATTTAATTTAGTCAACATCACGTATCAGCAAAATATACAAGGATTTTCTATCAGGAAATGAAAATTTATACAATTTTTCAATTATTTTTAAATGTATTTAATAAAATTCAAAATGAATATTGTAGTTAGTTGTCTCGCAAAGAATATTAAACAAACTTTAGCTTTGAGTATAATCAACAATGTTAATAATTCTAACTATTATAAAGTTAAGGAAGCCATATTCATACTACTCAAAGTAGACAGTTTTATTAAATATCAATATTAACTTAACAGAATGGGATGAAACATTAAAAGAAAATAGTTAATAAATGGTGCCATATAATGGCCGTAGAAAATTAACCGCAAATAATTTATAATTGATCATTGAGGCAATTGTACGACAAGTGTACAGTTGAGTTGAGTTAAATTAAATTTCGTTACAAGCCTAACCCAACACCACCATAACACGTAGACGTTAAAGATGGCTTTAGAGTAAATGTTAAAATTAATCTCCTTTCTTTACTCTAAAACATTTGTCTTTGCTTTAGATGCAAAAAGTCCTATCTGCAATTTTTTTTAATTTCACAATATTACCAAAAACCTTAAAGGACAATAAATTAATCAAAATAACCAAAGTGCAGAAACATTTTTAATAAAAGGCACATAAGCTTTTTTGCAGTATAGCTGAGGTTATGTAACTTAATAAAATCAACCAGACAAATATGTACTTTGAAGTCTAATGAAGGCATCTAGCTCTTTAGGCTCTTTTTATAGGCTGGTTGACTTGCTGGCGCTGACTTGTTTTAGCTGGCGGTTTTCTATTATCTCTATATCTCGTTAATACATTTAGATTTTTTTCAAAAGCAATACCAGAAAGAGAGAGTCACTTGGCACTGCCACTGACTGCTTAGATGAATAATATTTTTATTTGTATTTTGTTGTTGTTGTAGTTGCTGCAGTTTTAGTATTTTATTTTCAATTTTTTCTGAAGACAATAAGACGCAATATAGCAATACTTGTAATGGTTGAATGTTTAGAAAAGCATTTTGTGAATTTTAATGCATTTCAATGGAAAAATTACGAAATAAAGGCAGCGGCAAGCAGCAGCTATTAGCACACTTTACGAGCTAAGCCAAAACCTCAATTGATCTTTTTTATTTAGAAATTCTATTTTAGTTTAAGTATTCGTGTAAAGAAAATTTATAGATAAGCAAAAAAAAAAAAGTTTATAAAATTCTTACTCTGAATGTTTTAATAATAACTTTAATTAATAAAATCTAGAAAAAAGAAACTCTATTAACTTTAAAACTGAATTAGCTTTATTTAAATTAAATATGATTAACAAAAAAAAAAGTAAATTATATTTACTTTTTATGTCTATATTTCATTTTATTATTCATCTTTGCTTCAGTTGACATCACAAAATAAAATTTTCAAATTGCATGTCATAATTTCAGTAGATGGATGGTTGCAAACAAAAGCAAAGCAAATATCAAGTAAAATCACTCTCTAAGGCGGGAGGGCGGTAATACTGTCATAATATCATGTTAAAAATAAAATAAAAAAAAAACGCAAAAACATGAAACACTAGCAAATCATCTAAATTGTACAGCAACAGTAGCAACGGCAGCAGCCGTAACATCAACAACCATTTTAAACAGCAGCAACTCTAATTAGCGCTTAAAATTTTAGAAAAGAAAAAATTATTTGAAAAAAAAAAAACTAATTTTAACCTTGAACTTGAAAACAGCGATTTTGGTATATGAACATTAGGATGATTCATCTATATTACTACTCCCTCTTATAAACAGTTTGCATGCCAAAGTAATTATGACTTTAAAATACAATAATATTTTATAAAATATTTTTCCTTAAAAAACAAACAAGAACTACATTTGCACATATGTACATACATATATAGGTAACATACACACCTATATACATATGTGCAAGAATACTAAATTATATTCTTGATATTAATCAGAAATTTTTCAAATACTTTTGTTCATACATTCAGTTCAGTTCTAGTTCAGTTCTAGTTCAGTTCTAGTTAAGTTCTAGTTCAGTTCTAGTTCAGTTCTAGTTCAGTTCTAGTTCAGTTCTAGTTCAGTTCTAGTTCA
>NC_060950.1:5357589-5359048 GCF_022045245.1 Lucilia cuprina
CTGAACTAGAACTGAACTAGAACTGAACTAGAACTGAACTAGAACTGAACTAGAACTGAACTAGAACTGAACTAGAACTGAACTAGAACTGAACTAGAACTAAACTAGTACTGAATTAGAATTGAACTAAACTAGAACTGAAGTAAAATTTAACTAGAACTTTGACCAAACCCAATGAATGTAAATCTGTCTATATCTAAAAAATTGTAGAAACTATATGCAGTTAATTTATTTTTTACAATAATCGCAGTCAAAGTTAAGTGAGTAAATTTTTAAAATTTTAAAAACTAATAAAAATATTTACAAGTTTATTTAGTAACATATTGTTACGGCTGCAGTTTGTTTATTGTTGGCATTTATAACTTTCCTACTTTCCTAAAATAATAGTGCGAAATCGAAAAATTAAAAATATTTATTATTAAATTACGATCACCGTTTAAAATTATTAGAAACGTCGACAAATCTAACCGTCATTAATTCTTTCATGTTTTAGCAAAATGAAACTTTAACTACTAAGTATTTTAAGCTACAAAAAAACGTACTTCTATTGAATAAGTCAGTTTTTAGTTTTTTTATTTGTTCTTTTTTACTTAAAATTCTAATTGTTTCTAATGGTTGTGCTGATGATGGTGGTTATTGTTGTTGTTTCAAAGTTTCATTTAATTTTTTATGACTTTTTCGTTGCTGTTTTTTTTGTTCTTCTATTTTTTTTGCTGTTTTGTTCTTTATGGTTTATGGGCTGCCACGGTCATATAACGACAACCCGACGACAATAACAAAAAAAGTCTTACGTATTGTTATTTCGTCTTTGTATGAAGACGATAATGTTTTTTTATTGTTGTTGCTATTTTACTTATTACTCGTTGCAGTTGCTGTAGAAAACAAAGAAGCTGCTAATGAAGCTTTTTTTCTTTGCAGTTTTATTTTTCTATTTGCCTTTTACATTTGTGTGCGACAAAATGTATGGGTATTTGTGTGTGTGTTTTCAAAATAATAATAAATGCCCTGGGTTTGTTTAGCGATTATGATCGACGATGTTGTCGTTGCTTTTTTCATCATTTTGTTGTTTGTAGTTTTCTTCTTATTATTCTTGTGTTGTTGTAGTAATTGTTGCTGCTTGTTTTAGAATTCAACAAATGCTTTGGTAGAATGCAGTATAAAAAGTTATATAAAGCTTATTCATGAGTGTAAAGAAGTCTTGAGCCTATTTTGGAGTTTGGTCTAGTCTATAGTTTAGTTAATAGTTCATTCTATGGTGTAATCTATAGACTAGACAATATTATAAACTATACTATAGACTAGACAAGATAATACTATATACTACATAAGTATTATAGACTATACACTATATACTATAGGCTAGACTATAGACTAGACTATGGACTAGACTATAGACTAGACTATAGACTAGACTATAGACTAGACTATAGACTAGACTATAGACTAGACTATAGACTAG
>NC_060950.1:5359148-5361267 GCF_022045245.1 Lucilia cuprina
TCTAGTTCAGTTCTAGTTCAGTTCTAGTTCAGTTCTAGTTCAGTTCTAGTACAGTTCTAGTTCAGTTCTAGTTCAGTTCTAGTTCAGTTCTAGTTCAGTTTTAGTTCATTACATTAATTACCTGATCTGTTCATAAGTTACGAATTTAATTTTATATCTTTTATCGTTAATTGTAAAACCAAATTATGACAGAAAAATTCATCATGACATGAAATGAAGGTAGTAAATTAAGTGGCTGAAAATAATATGCTATTAAATTAATCAATTTGAATGACACAGTCAATCATATCTTTGCTGCTGTTATTAACATGTTTGTTGCTGTTAATGTTATTATTACGACAACTTTTTAATTGAAGTGCTAATAAGACTTGTATATCTTAATGTCATCTCAATGGCTTTTTCTTTTAAATCAAAAAAAAAAAATAATAAATTTAACACAAATCACTACTAATTTTAATGCAATTAAATTAATTTCATTTATATGTACTTATAAGAAATAAGAAAACACAAGGAAGTTGTTTAAAAATATAAAAAATAAGAATTGCAAACAATTAAAACCATTTAAATTACTTCAGATGTCAGATGATGATTGAATCATTAAAGTTTAAAAGTGTCACACAAAATTTGACGCTTGATGAAAGTAAAACAATTGTATGAAATTAAAATCATTATGACATCAAGCAGACAGAAGCACCATATGCAGTTAAAATTATAAAAAATAAAACACAGTTTTAGTCACTTAAAAAACTTAACAAATCACCTGCTGATGTCATAGTTTCTTTTACAGCAATTTGACAGCAGCAATAACAACAAGCAAATATTATCAAAAAACAATTAAACTTAAAAACAAAGTATGAAATATTTAATAACAATTTCTTGGTAAAAAAGGAAAAAATCAAGAATGACAATCGAATGAATTGAACCGACCAAATGACAGACAAACAAACATTTACTAAAAACAACAATGACTCAAATCTAAAATGAAACAATTTAACACGAATGTCAGTTGAACAAAAAAATAATTTGTTAAAATTATTATTATAAACATACACACATAAACACACTAATTTTCATATGCATTTGTATGTATAAACGTATGTATGTTTCCCTGTTTTTAAACATGTAAATATTCATAATTTATAATCGCATTCAATTCATTTTTAATGTTTCACTATAAAAATACAAACAGACAAAAACACAGTTTGTACAATTGTATTTTTGTATGTTTTTAAATTATTTTTGGCACAAGTGCCAAAACATAAATTTCATGCTTTTATACGTTTCGTCTTCTTGATCATCATCATTAACAACGTAATCATCATTATCATATATGTATGTATTTTTTAGTACGATTTATTTTGGGTGTATGAAAAATATACGAATAAACACAGCACGAGACAACAAACAGACATGATGTAGACGTTAAATGCAACTACTACAACAATAAAAAATTTAAAAAAATAAAATAATATTCATAATAGTTTAACAACAACAATGAACACCGAAAAATATTATAACATTATAAATTAAATTGCATACAATAAATTTTAAGAAACTTTAATTTCAAATGACAGTAATGCTTTCATATAAGCACCCTACAACTTATATTTGTAATAGCTTACTTCTTATGCTAAATTTTTTTAAGTAAAAACTAAGTTGTAATCTGTTTTTCTAGTATTAATCGTGTTCTATTTCTAGTTCTGTTCTAGTTCTAGTTTTGTTCTAGTTCTGTTTTAGTTCTGTTCTAGTTCTGTTCTATTCTAGTTCTGTTCTAGTTCTGTTCTAGTTCTGTTCTAGTTCTGTTCTAGTTCTGTTCTAGTTCTGTTCTAGTTCTGTTCTAGTTCTGTTCTAGTTCTGTTCTAGTTCTGTTCTAGTTCTGTTCTAGTTCTGTTCTAGTTCTGTTCTAGTTCTGTTCTAGTTCTGTTCTAGTTCTGTTCTAGTTCTGTTCTAGTTCCGTTCTAGTTCTGTTCTAGTTCTGTTCTAGTTTTGTTCTAGTTTTGTTCTAGATCTATTCCAGTTCTGTTCTAGTTCTGTTCTAGTTCTGTTCTATTTCTGTTCTAGTTCTGTTCTAGTTCTGTTCTAGTTCTGTTCTAGTTCTGTTCTAGTTCTGTTCTAGTTC
>NC_060950.1:5361367-5362996 GCF_022045245.1 Lucilia cuprina
TAGAACTGAACTAGAACTGAACTAGAACTGAACTAGAACTGAACTAGAACTGAACTAGAACTGAACTAGAACTGAACTAGAACTGAACTAGAACTGAACTAAAATTGAGCTAGAAATGAACTAAAACTTAACTAGAACTGAAATTTTGTAAATCAATTAAATATTGTTTGCGAAAACCCTGTGCATTAATATGAATTTTTGTGTAAATTATTCTTTGTGGCATCAAGTACTCTTCTATATATTTTCGCAATGACTGGCATGTGTGTATGGACGTGCAAGCGTGTATCGTCTCAGTGTGTATTTGTGCAAAAATCGGCCTTCAGTCCAATTAAAATCACATTGTATATTCTTTGGATTCATTTATGTTTAAAATCATTGAAAGATCAGTTGCATAAACACAACTGTTGCTCACAAAAGTGGGTCAATTGTTGAAATGGAAAGATTCTTAGAAGAAAATTGGAATGAAAATTAAATGAGAAGAAGAAGAGACAAAATATAAATATAAAGGGAGAAAATAAAAAGAAAATTATTGATAAAAATATTAAATTTCTCAAGTTTCCCTTGTTTCGCGACATTGAAGTAATTGTTTCTAAAATATTTTATCATCACAGTTTTTTCCTTAAAAACACAATAAAGAGAAATATTAAAAATAAAATAAAAAAAGATAAATTCAGTAACCATAAAAAATTATAATTAATAATTGCACTTAATTAAAATATGGACATGGTTAGTGCTTCAACAATAAATACTTCTCCTCCGGTATTTGAACAATTTTATAGCCATTGTATACATTCCATTCGTTGGTGTTGAATTTCCAAGTATTGGTCTATATATCTGTGTGTGTGCTTTTTTTAATTTTGGATTTCCAAAATAAAAATTCAACACAAAGAATTTTTATACATGGGCAACAAGTGTTAAAGGAATGTTTATTTTCTAATATGAGATCATGTCTTTATAACAAAAAAAAAAAAAAAAAAAGAAACAACAACGAAATATAAACAAATTGTTTTCATACATTCACAATCACATTCATCTTTACCAAACCATTCCTCATTCCTTTTCTTATCCAAAACCGAAAACCAATTCAATTTAATGCAGTCCAAAGATGGTTATGAATGATTCGAATAAAGCATTTATGTATGTATGGATATGAACAATTTGTACGTTTTTTGTTTTACTAAGTATTTTGTTGTTTTTATTGTTTCGAATCATTATGATGATGATGATGTTGATGAAAACGAAGAAAGACATTGTTGCACATTTTTCATAAATATTTTTATGGTCGAAACACAAAATAAATCATTTATCATCATCTAAGCGTTTTTTAGTATTTTATTTTGTTTTCATTTTTTGTCAAATTAAAGAATTCTGCAATAAAAAATAAATATGGAATTATATAAGTAAAATGTTTTTGTAGATTTTTTCAACTTTGTTTTCTCAAAATATATGATATGCAATCATAATCGATTTGATTCAAAATCATAATCAATCATGGTAAAAATTAATATCTAAATAGATCTTGAACAGAACTAGAACAGAACTAGAACAGAACTAGAATAGAACTAGAACAGAACTAGAACAGAACTAGAACAGAACTAGAACAAAACTAGAACAGAACTAGAACAGAAC
>NC_060950.1:5363096-5401372 GCF_022045245.1 Lucilia cuprina
AGTTCAGTTCTAGTTCAGTTCTAGTTCAATTCTAGTTCAATTCTAGTTCAGTTCTAGTTCAGTTCTAGTTCAGTTCTAGTTCAGTTCTAGTTCAGTTCTAGTTCAATTTTCAATTAATAAATCACTTCTGGTTTCCTTAAAACTATTTCACCCACTGTATACTTTATGTAAATTTATATTTGAGAATATTTAGTACCAGTTTCATAAAAGTGAAACCAAACAAAGAATTCTTTTTTTTTTTTTTCTTATTTGTGAAAGAAGAAGTAGAAGTTATAAATTAACACAAATTCAAGGTTAATTTATTTGGAAGACAAGCTTCTTGATATCACAAAAACAACATCAACACAAACCAACAAAAGAATAAATACGAAATTGAATTAAACACTTATACACAAAAATAAAATATTCCAAACTGCACAAACAAGTGCAAATTAAAAAGATCAACAAAAACACCAAATAAAAGATACACAATAATACCAATTTATAATGGCCAACAAAAAAAAATACAACAATCAGAGGTTTGCTTATCCGAGAAGATCCAAAACAACTTCTTCATTTATTTAAGTAAATCGTAAATCGTTTAAAGTACATTGCTTTAAGTTTTTTGTGTATGTATTTTAAATGTTTGAAGTCAGGTTGTTTTCTAAATAATTTGCTTTCGTTTTTAATGTTTTAAATTTTAATACTGTTTATGAAACGAAACAAGAAATTTGAAAAAGAAGGTTCATTAACCTAGCAGAACTGCATTTAAATAAAATGATTATTTTTGTTCAAAAATAATTAATAATATTCGTATTTTATTATTGGTTTTTAATAAACAAGTTTCACCTGTTATAAGTATTTTTTTAAATGAAAAAACAATTATTGGAAAACATAATTTTTTTGCGGTATAAGTTAATCCAAATCGGGGATTCCGAAAAATGCATATCCGGGTCATAAAAATTAAATAAATTTGAACCAGACCTAAACTAACAAAAGTGTTAGCCAAAACTCCTAATTATCTATAATTAAATTATTTAACCATAATATAAAATTAATAAAATGCCTTAACAAATAGTTAAACCTTTCCTCTATTATGTTTCCAAATCACAAAGATGACCCATTTTTTCACTCAATTTACATTATGCCTTCATAATATGGTCCAATGAAATCAAAAGTGTTAAATTTAACACATTCTCTGGGAATTCATAACTACATACATAAATATGTATATACATTCGTAGACAACATCCTCACGTCTTAAACAAGTACCCGTGCAACAACATAAATAAGTAGTTGTAGCTCTTGTTAAAAGCCACACAGTTACACAAACAACAACTCAAGCAAAAGCATAAAAGTTGTATGAAAAAAGAGAAGAAAAAAAAACAAACTTTTTGAAAATATAATTTCAAGGAAGTGATAAAATAAAATGTTTATGAAGTACAAAGCAACACAACTGCGACAGCAAACAGACTCATAAACCGACAAAACCTCGCAACAAATGGCACTTAATACTTATATGAGATGATTTCAGGGAAAAGTTCTATCCAAAAGTAAACCAACTTCTTAACACACACGTAAATTGCAAGAAAAAGAAAAAAGTTACAAAAAACCCATCAACGAAACTGGCTTAAAACGACTACTTATGACTGAGGCTCACAACAAAAAAATTCATGGTTATCAGCATCCACGGCAGCAGCATCATCTTCTACAACATTGTCAACATCATGTTTCTTAAGTTCTTGTCTGTATCATGTACAAACTACAATTTATAAATACATATTACCACCGCCTTCCAAACAGTCAACTAAAGAACCATCCAACCAACCACTCTTCTGATGCGATGTTTATGAGCTGACATAAAGACGTTGTCATCAACGTCATCATCACTTCAACTATTTAATACGTATGAGTAAATATTAACAACAACACTAAATTTATATACAAACATTAGGGTGGTTGCGCTGTTTGGTAACACATTTCAAAATTTAAAACCTCTTAACTAGAACTGAACTAGAACTGAACTAGAACTGAACTAGAACTGAACTAGAACTGAACTAGAACTGAACTAGAACTGAACTAGAACTGAACTAGAACTGAACTAGAACTGAACTAGAACTGAACTAGAACTGAACTAGAACTGAACTAGAACTGAACTAGAACTGAACTAGAACTGAACTAGAACTGAACTAGAACTGAACTAGAACTGAACTAGAACTGAACTAAAACTGAACTAGAACTGAACTATAACCAAACTAGAACTAAACTAAAACTGAACTAGAACTAAACTAGAGCTGAAATGGAAATGAAGTAAACTAGTTCTAGGGCACCTCCCTAATACAAAAAATACCAGATATTTTTGTAAGTATATCACACACAAGAATGACGACAATATGCCGAGTATGATGATGATAAAAATGACAACCAAATGATGATTTTTTAAACAATAATGTTTTTGCTTTTTTCAATGTTTTAACGCTGCAAGACAAAATGCTTAAAAGCAAAAACAGCAAAAAATACAACAGAAATACAAATTTAAGTTAAAACAACTGAAAATGTGAAGCATTTAAAACGCGTGCAAATCGCATAAATATGTTAATTGGAATTTATGTTGTGCCGACAACTTTGTCGGCATTTTGTATGAAAGTGTATATTTGTGTTTAATGAAAAAAGTGAATCTTTTGTTGAAAATATTCAAAAACAAAACCTTAAAGAAACAAATGAAAACCTAAAATTACACTCACGCAAATCTACTGAATCTAAAAGACACACACAAGTTTTTGGCAATTTGTATGTAAATCCAGCAGTTTTTAAAGTAAACAAAAGTTTTTATAAATATATAGATTTTTGTTTAATTTCTGGTCTGTCACTCAGAACTGCTGGGCTATGTGAAAGTTTAAAAGTGTTGGTATTCTATCTAGTATCTCTATGTATATTAAATCTACAACAATTTTGCGTGAGTGCGTTTTAGCAAGTAGTATTTTTAATATAACTAAAAACACTTTTCCCCGTTTTTACAAACGAATTAAAAGTTTAAATAAATTACAAAGGAAAATCTAGACTTTCAAGGCCTTGGTGTTAATCATCATGATAAATATTTTAAACAATTACTTTGACAGTTTGTCGCCGGTAAATGTTTTATTTAAATCATTTCTTTCTCCAACCAACAACATTTTTCTTCTATCTACAAGAAATGTGCAAATTTATACAATATCTGGTGTGTTTATAATACGAATACGAATTGCCTGAAATGTTAAATTTAATTTATATTAATAATTTATTATTGTTTTTATTTGAATTTATATGAGAAATTAACTTAATTTGACATTAATTAACCGTTTAGCTAAATGGGGAAGCAATTAAAAAAAATCTACAAAAATTAAACAAAACATTACATTGAGAGTTTCGGTTGAAGTTGATAGATAGATTAAACTTAAGTTTAGTTAAACTTGAAAATGTGACACGAAAGAACATGAATTGCGTTGTACATGTCGTTTTTGGCTTGGCGTTGAATTTGTTTTTTTTTTTTCGAATGTCAAATAGTCAAGTTTAACAATGTGTTTATCCAATGTTATCAAATGTGAACTGTAAGTTTAATGTATGACAAACGTGGGATTTATGTAGAAAAGTCAAATTTGGGACAAATTATTTTATAAAAATATTCAATTGGGACAATTTTTTCCATGGGGCCATTTAATGGTATAAATGTTTTTTTTTTAGAAAAATTAAATTGGACCAAATTTTTTATAAAAAAATCAATTTGGGAATAATTTTTCTATAAAGGAAAAAAAATTGGGACACATTTTTCTTTAAAGAACTCAATTTGGGACAAATTTTTCTTTAGAGAAAACAATTTAGGACAAATTTTTTAATAGAAAACATAATTTGGGACACATTTTGATATAAAGAAAACAATTTGAGACACATTTTTCTATAGAGAAAACGACTTGAGACAAAATTTTCTACAGAAAATATAATTTGGGGCAATTTTTTCTATAGAAAAATTAATCTGAGACAAATTTCTTTTATAGAGAAAACAATTTAGGACAAATTTTATAATAGAACCAATTTTTCTATAGAAAAATTTATTTGGGATAAACATTTTTTATAGAGGAAACAATTTTCTATAAAGAAAACAATTTTAGACATAATTTTCTATTGAAAAAATATATTTGGAACAAATTTTTCTACAGACAAAATAATTTGGAATAGGTTTTTCTATAGAAAAACTTGTCCGAACTTTTTCATTAAGAAAACAATTTGGAAAAAATTTTCGGTAAAAAAAAAAATTGGACAAATTTTTCTATAAAGCAAAACAATCATTAATTTTCTATAAAAAAAATAATTTGGAACACATTTTTCTATAGAGGAAAAACAATTTGGTAAAATTTTTCTATGAAAAAAAAACAATTTGGGATAATTTTTTCTATAATAATATGAGACAGAAGTTTCTATAGAAAAAACTTTTGGAACAAATTTTTCTTTAGAGAAAACAATTTGGGACAAAGTTTTTTTTATAAAGGAAACAATTTAAAACACAATTTTCCATAGAGAAAACAATTTGAGACACAATTTTCTATTGAAAAAAAAACATTTTGACAAATTTTTCTATTGAAAAAATAATTTTGGAAATTTTTTTATGGAGAAAACTATCTCCTACACAATTTTCTATAGAAAACACCATTAGGGACAAATTTTTCTATATAGAAAAAAGAATTTCGGAGAATACAATTTGGGACAAATCTTTGTATAAATATAATAATCTGAGACAGAAGTTTCTATAGAAAAAATATTTTGGCGCAAATTCTCCTTTAGAAAAAACAATTTGGGACAAATTTTTATATAAGGAAACAATTTAAAACACAATTTTCCATAGAGAAAACAATTTAAACAAAATTAAAAAAAAACATTTGGGACATTTTTTCTATAGAGAAAAAACAATAAGGGTAATTTTTTCGATAGAGAAAATAATCTGAGACCGCAATTTCTATAGAAAAAACTTCTTGAAACAAATTTTTCGTTAGAGTAAACAATTTGGGACAAATTTTTCTATTTTTCAAACACAATTCTCAATAGAGAATTTGACACAAAATTTACGTTTGAAAAAAACATTTGGGACAATTTTTTCTATAGAAAAATTAATTTTGTACAAATTTTTTTATGAAGAATACAATCTCATACACAATTTTTTATAGAAAAACAATTTGAGGCACATTTTTTTATATAGAAAAAAGAATTTGGGATAATCTAAGACAGAAGTTTCTATAGAAAAATTTTCTTTCTTTTTTAGAGAAAACAATTTGGGAAAATTTTTTCTATAATGGAAAAAATTTAGTACACAATTCTCTATAGAAAACTTAATTGGAGACAAAATTTTCATTTGGGACAATTTTTTCCGACAGAAAAAATAATTTGGAAAAAATTTTCTACAGAAAAAAATAATTTTTGATAAATTTTTCTATAAAGAAAACAAATCGTATACACAATTTTCCATTTGTTCTAAAGAAAACAAAAGTTGGGGCCAATTTTTCTATAAAGAAAACAATTTGTGACACAATTTTCTATGGAGTAAACGATTTGGGACAAGAAGAAAAATAACATTTTGTGAAAAATAACATTTCTCTATAGAGAAAAAATTTGGTACAAATTTTTCCATTGAAAAACAATTTAAAACATTTCTTCTTTAGAAAAAAACAAAAAGTATACATTTTCCTTTAAAAACAATAAATTGGAACAACTTTTTTGGAGAAATATTTCAGAAATATTAATTTAAAAATTATTTTTCTAAAAATGTTAATATAGAACAAGAAAATTTTTTTCTGGAACAAATTATTTCAATAGAGAAATCTGCAATTTTGATTTATATTATTGGACTTTTTATACTTTAAATCAATGTAACTATTTCAAACTAGCTTAAGTCAGGTAAATATATGATTTATTTCTATATTAAGTTGTATAATAATTTTAAGAATACGTTTTAAATGTTTGTTTATATTTAATAAACATATAAGATAAATACAAACACTAAAGTACGAGTAAATTGTAGTAGCAAATCGTATAATTAATGATTATTATTATTAAGTCTAAAGATTTAGATTCAGACACTTGTCCAATTGTAAACCAAACTTGGTTGGCAGGTTGTTTGGTTGTTTTGTTGCTTTGCTTTGCTTGTTTGGATTGTTTGCTTTTACACGAACAAAATCTTATTATTTTTTTTGCTCACACACACATACACATAGTTACATGAGTGTAAGTACACGTTTTCAAATATGCATTTTAAATTTAACCTTGAACTTGATATTAGTTATCGAATATGCATTGAGAATCTCTGTACTTAAATAAAAGTATCACCAATAAAAACAACAACAACAGCAACAACAATAACAGCAACAACAATAGCAACATCAACAGCAAAAATTGAGCAATAACTACAACAGAATACAGAATCTTACTAACAATAAGATCGATCAGAAATGCAACCAATAAACATTACAAAGGCGACAGACTGACCGACTAGCTGAGTGACTGACTGACTGACTGACTGAATGTCTTTTAATATTGTTTTTTCTTTTTGTAGTGGTAAAAGGGTGGGTTGTGTGTTACTTTGAATTTTATAATTGAATTTGAATTTGTTTTGCGAAAACTGGTTTTTGCACGAGAAGATACACGGAAAAATACTTTGAGAAAATAATAAAAATAATGTAAAAAAATCTTTAAGTACCCAGATACTTTTACAGACACACACACACACATACTTAAACATTTAAATATGTTCATTTACCAACAACAACTAAACCAAATAAATAAAATTAAACAAGATTTTATTTTCCATTAAAAGAAAATAAAATAATTACATATAATTTAATAAACACAAATATTATTATTATTATTGTTGTTGTTGTTAAAATACTAACCATGATTATGATGATTGTATAAATGTTGTTGTTAATGATGATGACGATGAAAAGAATTTTACAACCAACTGCAAAATAATTGTCATGTTGTTACAAGTTTTTAATATTATAAAAAAAAAACAAAGCTACAACAAAACAAAATTTAAATAATTTTTTTTTACTAAAACTTATTTATTTCAATGAAGATCAAAGGAAAACACGATTCTTAGCACAATGGGTAGAGTATGCTATAAATGTTTTCTATTAAATTCGTGTTGGTTAAAACTTTATCGAGCTTTCTTAGAGATCGTACTATACAAATTATTATAGATGGGATCTCATTAAACGAGTTCAAGATTAAGTAATTCTGGGGTACCGCAAGTCTACGTTCTTTCTCCTTTCCTATTTCTGATCTTCATAAATGACCTTTAAACTTCCAACTCTATCTCGTTTTTTGCTGATAACAGCAATATCTGTCATACTTATACATTCAATATTAAGCCAAGCCCTCCTGATTGAATCGCTCAAACATGACTTGATAAAAATAGGGTCGTCGAGTTAACAGAGTCAATTTTTACGCTCGCAAGACTTAATGTCTTTTGAAACATAATACAGATAATGTTGGTCCATCTACATATATTTATTGGTAATGTAAGTATTAAGGAATCGAAAGCTCTTCTAAGCATGAAAATACAATGCGATGTCCGATGGACTAAACACATTTTTCAAGTGTCGAAAGAAGCATTCAAGTGTCTTGGTTTTTTGAAACGGTTTATGACATATTTCAATCCACCTGATTTTCTTTTTATTCCGAAAATGGAATACAACTCTATAGGTATGGGTTGGAGTTTCAATGATTTTTTTGTCTATTTAAGCACGTAAAAAAGTCTAGTTCTATCTAAAATTAGGGACCTCTCATCCGGCACTCATCAAGAATACATCCATTTGTGGTTGATTGGCCAGTGAACCGCATAACAAATTACAGGGAAAATTCATTGTTAAGCCATGATGTTCGTATACATAGTGTCTTAACAAGGACAAGTCCTGGCTGGTCAGTTGGTTGAGGTACCCAAAATCGCGGGAAGAGAATGTTGGTTTAAGGACTGATATATCCTACTTATATCTAATAGGTTGGATTATTCTCTCTTCGAACAGGTATGTGTACAATGCTGCATATACTGGATTTCTGAACTAGATCGGTATTTCTTACCGGTCGTGTAGTGGGACGCTGGGGAATTATAAGATTAGCGTTCAATGGTTGCCTGTCATCCCGTAGAGTGATCTTTATGATCATGGGAATGGAACTGAACCGTAAAATTGGTGAAAGATCCGGAAAGCATCCAAATATTGTAGATAAGTACTGATCTACGCTTCGGGAAAGTTTTTCGGTGCTGTTGTCATCTCAACAGGATATATTGATTCATGCTACGCGACCAATTATCAGGGCAATTATTGGAATCGGTTGACTTTGGAAATTCCTCCATTCTTTGTCACATAGATCAGTTCATAAAGGAGGGATCGTGATCTATTTTGATAGGTATTTCGGACTAAGTACTGTTGCCGAAACAACAAGACCATCTCAGTAGTGTGGTTGCACGGGATTAAAGAGGTTAAGGAACGCACGGGAATAGGTCATTAGATGATGGAGATTGCATTTTAAATAATGCAATCTTTCATGGCATCGTATGCGGTTGTTTTTTACTTGTCGGGGTGTACATTATTAAGCTTGAGCCTATGCTGGCTGCCATTTCGCAACGAGGCTACTATGGCAAGAGATTAGATAGCTCGAGTATTTCAGCAAGTTGCTCATCCATGTACAAAAATTGCCATCTGAGTTCTCCTTTGAATTTGGGGCGCATGGTAAACCGTCATCAAGTCACTTACCTTCTGTGTAAGTGATGTTTTTTGACTTACAAAGACCCGTTGAGAATCCAAGAACATAAAAATAACATCCTTAGAATGACTTTAGATGTAGTGAATTTCGAATCAAATAACAAGGACATCACTTCTTCAGGTCTTTTCCAGTTCAGTTCCAGATCTTGCACTAATACACAGAAAGAAAAACCAAAGTAAAAAAGTCCCGAACGTGTGTGTATGAAATTTAAATAACACCGATTTAAAATCTTTACAACCATCGTTGTTATTTTGACAACGCATCATTGTCACAGCAACAACACATTATTGTCATTTCGATTACGTTTTGTGTGATTTTGGCAATAAATTGTTGCTATTTCGACAAAAAATCGTTGTCATTTCGAAAACTCAAAGTTCCGTTTGACAACATAGCGTTGCTATTTTAATAACACATTAATATTTTTTGTTGATTTGATAAATATCAATAAATTCGATCACTTGTAAAAGTGTAATAAAAAAAATTTTTTTTTTTTAATTACAACTGGCCCCAATGTGCACTTAAAAATATGATGACAAGTGCATCATGCAAAAAGGGAGAAGGTTTAATTGTTTACTTGTTTTAAGATTTTTTAAGGTTCTCACTTGAACAAGGGAAATTTTTACGGGGTCGCCAGCCAGGGAGTATTAACATAGGTGTGGTTAAAGATGTTTACTAGCAGTTAAAATTTTCAAACATTGTAAACGTTTTGTTGTTTAGTAATTCTTCTACAAAAACAAAATTAAAAACAATTAGCAAACATGCACAAACGACAACTTAAAGTCAGTTTAATTGTTTAATTTATTTCTTACAGAATCTGTAAGATTTAGAATTGAAAAAAATCTTAAAGATTTATTTAAAATACTAGGAAACTAACACGGTGGCCATTTGTCATTATAGTGATTCATCATGCTTACAATTATGATGATAATTTTATGCAATTCAAGTCACATGTGGTCTCAGCAGCAGCAGCAGAATGAGTCATTGAGGAAATTCTTAAGTAAAAGTTAAAATTAAAGAATTTTGTTTTTGTAATTATAATTAATTAAACTTTAATGTAAACTTAATGTAATCACAAGCTTTAAGAAATTTTAATTAATGATTCTGGTAGTTGATGTTTAAAATAATGCTAATCTTCCATGAAAGCCTTGTAACCTGAGATCAATTAAAAAAAGTTTAAGCGATTAAAAATATTTAAATATAAAGATTAATTAATCATTATTATAATTATAATTAACTAACAATTGTTAGTGTTAAAGCTGCTGCAGCAGTTGTTGTTTTATTTTATATTATTAAATAGTTTTAAATTTTCTCACGAAACACCTACTTGTTTTAAAATAGTTATTAAACGAACAGAGTTGTAACCTCATGTCTGAACTGCATACAAAATTTAATTTAGAAAATACTTAGATCAAATTACCAGGAAGGGGGTTATTGTTTGTCAAATGCTGAGGATGACAATGCTGCTGCTGCTGTTGCTGCTTATGTGGGCGTTTTCTAAACATGATTAAACTCAAACCGATAATTTTTTTTTTTTAAATTTACAGAATTTTTCTTTTGATTTATAAAATAAAAAAAACTTGTGTTTTATATAATTAAATTAAAATATTGTTGTTGCTATTGCTAAAAACACACCTCCTCTTTTGTGTAATCAAAATAATTAAATTTTAATTAATTTCCATTAATTTTTAGTTTCTAACCGAAAAAAAGGGAAGCAATTTTTTTTAATTTTGCCATGACTAATAAAACAAATATGATTTGAAATGTTAAACAACTATAACTATAATCATATGTTTTATTTTAAATTATTTAGAATGCAATTTGATTTTGTATTTCTTGTTATTGTTTTAATATGAAACCTCAAATATTTTCCACCAACAATTTCAATTCAAATAAATGAAATTCTAGTTAAGCATTCCAGTTTTGTTTTTTTTTTGTCTGTTTTCATTTTATAATTATTTAACATTTTGAAGGCGCCATCAGAGTATTAAATTACACACCGTGTACTCTAGTTATTTAAACATATTTTAGTTATTTAAACATATTTGTTTAATTAAATTTGATTTTTTTACCACTACCCTACTACCCTAATGAAACTATAGCGTTCTTAAGGAACAAATGCCAAAGAAAGCTTTTTAGTTGACTAATTTTATTGGAAAAGCTTTTTTCCAAAAAGCTAATGCATAAAAATGTTATGAAAAGAGGTTTTAGTTAAAAATGTTTTGAAAAGTTTCCTATTGGAAAGCTTTTTTGTAGGAAACAGCTTTTCATTTGAAAAGTTGTTCTCTAGAAAAGCTTTTAGTGAAAATGCTTATGAAAAGAGGGTTTTAGTTAAAAATGTTTTAAAAATTTCCTATTGGAAAGCTTTTTGTAGGAAACAATTTCATAGGCTAGCTTTTCATTTGAAAAACTGTTAAATGTAAACGCTAGAGGGGATTTTAGTGAAAACGCTTATTAAGAAAATCATATAACAGCAATGTTGAATAAAAAGCTTTTTAAATAAAAATATATTAAATAAGATTTCTAGAAAAAAATGGAAAACAAATTTAAAGAAAAGCTTTTTTTACAACATTTATGTGAAAAATATAAAAGCTTTTTTACAAAACTTTTTATAGATAAGATTATCACTAAAAATTTTCTATCAGAAAGCTTCAAATTTAGAAAGTTTTTTGTGAAAATTTCTTAAAAAACTAAAACTTTTTAATGGGGATTAATTTTATTAAAAAAGCTTCCTCACTTATTAATATAGAAGCATAAAAAGAGTTTTATTTAAACAAGTTTAAAAAGCTTTAAAAGCTCTAATGGAAAAGTTTTCATTGAAAATGTTAAGAAAGCTTTTATTAAAAACTTAAAAAAAACTGTTTAATGAAAATGTGTTTTATTTGAGTTAAAAATCTTTACAATAAAAAAGCTTTATCGCTTACAAAAAATTTGAAAAACTCAAAAAGCAAACTTTAAAAATACTTTGAAATGAAAAAAGTTTTGTTTAAGAATTTAAAAAATTCTAAAAAATTTAAAAGCTTACGTTGAACAAGCTTTTTCATTTAAATCTCTTTTTAAACAAATTTTTTGTGTATAAAGTTTTTGACGAGCAAAATTTATAAAAAAAAAGATTTCTAATTATAAAGCTTTTAGTTATATAATAAAAAAAGCTTTTTGATGAAAAGCTTTTTATTGCAAAAATTTTAAATGCCTTTTGATTGCAAAACCTTTAAATAACTTTAATTGAAAGCTTTTTAATGAAAATTTTTTATGAAAACCAATAGTTTTAATGAAAAAGTCATTTAATTTAGTTTTTAACAAAAAAGAGTTTAAACAAAAAAGCTAAAAAACTGTTTAAAAAAAGCTCAAAAAAAACTTTAAAATTAACTTTAAAAGAAACTGTTTAAATAAAAAGTCTAAAAATCATATTTAGAAATATATGCTAAAAAGCTTTTCAAGGAAAAAGCTTTAGAAAGCTTTTAAATGAAAAAAATTTAAGAAGCACAAGAAAAACATTTTAATTAAAATTTTAAGGTAAAAGTTTGCAAAAGTTTTTTTATTTTATAAAAGCTTTTTAACGGAAATTGTTCAAAATAAATTTTAGAATAAATCTCTTCAAAACTTTGAAATACTTTTCAAAGAGCCTAAAAGCTTTTTAAAGAAAAAAATGAAAAAGTATATAAATCGTATTAAAAACATTATGCTAAAAAACTTTTCAAGGAAAAAGCTTTATAAGAACAAAGCTTTAGCAAAGCTTTTTAATGAAAAAAACATTAACAATAAAAGCTCTTTAACAATATCTTAATGAAAAAGTTTTTTTTTAATTTTATAAAAGCTTTTTAATAAAAAATTCAAATTTCAAATTTCATGATAAATATTTAAAAACTTTAGAAATACTTTTCAACGAATCTTTATCTTTCAAAAGCTTTAAATTAACAAAAACTTTTTTATGCAGAGCATAAATAAGCTTTTAAAAGAAAAAATATTTTAAAATAACTTTATAGTCCTATAATTATTTCAGTAAGAATAGGGTCGTTCACAGGTCGACCTTAATTGATTTTAGAATTATAATCTAATTGTTTATAATCATTTTCGTTATAACATTTTACAAACAATTGTAGGTTTCTTTATCATTGTATACTGTTGTATTACAGTTGTCAATAGAACAATATTTTCATTTTTACTATGAAGCATTTATGATGGTTCAAATTTATTGTCAATTTTCATTTGGTTTAATCTATCAACATTAAATGACAATGAAAAAAAATAAAATAAAGACCACAAACGAACGAACCAATTTTGCGGTTTCATTTTCACAGACATTGAATGCATTTAAATATTATGAATATTTTGTGCATTCTATCAAGTATTTATTCTATTATGACAATTATGCTTATTTAAAATAATTATGGCAAAAATTTTAAACATTTAAAAGACATTTACGGTTAATGGATTTTTAAGTAGTGAAGCGACTGGTCAACTTTAAATATAAAAATATATATATTTATTTTTAATTGTAGATCAGCTGTGTTGACGATAAATAAATATGATTATTGTAATCATTAAACAAATTGTTGCTATTGTAAAAATGCTTGGTTACCTTGAGGTTGTTTATTCTCTGATGTCGTTTCATCTTTTAGTTTTTTTTTTTTTTTTTTCTATTTTTATATAAACAAGTAGTACTTCACAGACTTGGTCTCATAAAGTTGTATAAGTATAAGAATTTTAAATTAGCGTAAAAAATAAATAAAATAAACTATTCAAACTACTTTTTTTTACTTTACAAGTTGGAAATATACCAACAACAATATTAAAGCAATTGGTCGTCATCGTCGCATCACAAATTCAATTGAATAAGAATGATGATGGCAATGATGTTGTTGATGATAGATGATGTTGCTGTTCCTACTCCTCTTCATCTTCTCAACATTTGTTGATTCCTAGTGAACCATTGAAGCACAACTCATGTCGGTAAATTTATAACTTCCTGCTTTTGTTTTTTTTCAAATGAATTTCTAACACTGTAATAAAGTAGTTAGTTGCATGACTTACTAGAGAGTGAAAATAGTTTAAATAGACAGAGTGACAGACATGTTAGACTTAAAGAAAATAAATCGGAAAAAAGTTGCATATAAAACAAGACGCGGCACTAATCCAAACAAAAGTAGGAAATATAAAAGCAATTTTCTTATTTGTTGTTCTGGGAAATGTTGAATCTTAATTGGGTTTTAAGCAAAATTCTACTTTTAGTAATTTGTTACAAAATATAGTTTTTTTTAAACGCTATTTGAGGATCAACAACCATTTTTAGGTGATCCATATATATTGATTTTTGATGCAAAATATAAGTGATCTAAGATCTTTAAGCTATTTTCTCATTTAAAACGTTATTTGGATATTTAGAAAGAAAAGTGATCACTGATGACAGATTTTCAGTAGTTTCTCAATTAAAGCGTTTTTTAGGAATTTAAAGCCGATTTTATTAGGTTTTGCAGTTTTCGTGAAAAAATTGTTTTCTAATAAAACATCACAGATTTTAAATGTTTTCTCATTTGTGATGTGATCGATAGAACTGATCACACATGATAGATGTTTATTCATTTGTAGTTTTTATGAAAAGAACGACTTTTAATCAAATATAAAAATGATCACAGATTTTTCAGATTTTATTATTTGTGATGCGATCAATAGGACTGATCACAGACGGTCGATATTTATTCACTTGTAGTTTTCTTAAAAAGAACAATTTTTAATAAAATATAAAAGTGATCACAGATTTTAGCGACTTTTCATTTGTGATGTTATCGATGATTAATATTTATTCACTTGTAGTTTTTATAAAAAGAAAGATTTTTAATCAAATATAAGTGTGATCATAGATTTTGAATATTTTCTCATTTGTGATGTTATTGATAGGACTGATCACAGTTTTTTGATATTAATTCACTTGTAGTTTTCATAACAAGAACTATTTTAAATCAAATATAAAAGCGATCATAGATTTAAGCAATTTTTCATTTCTGATGTGATCGATAGGACACAGATTTATGATATTTTCTTACATGCAGTTTTTATGAAAAGATCGTTTTTTAATTAAACATAACAGTTTTAGCGATTTTCTCATTTGTGATGCGATCGATATAACTGATCACACATGATTGATATTTACTCGCTTGTAGTTTTCATGACAAGAACGATATTAATCAAATATGAAAGTGATCACAAATTTTTGAGATTTTCTCATTTGTGATGTGATCGATATGACTGATCACAGATTTTTGATATTTTCTCACTTGCAGTTTTCATGAAAAGATTGTTTTTTAATTAAACATAACAGATTTGAGAGATTTTCTCATTTGTGATATGATCAATATTACTGATCGCACATGATTGATAATTATTTGTTCGTAATTTTTATAAAAGGAACGATTTTTTATCAAATGTAAGTGTGATCATAGATTTTCAATATTTCTCATTTCTTCGTCTACACAAAGGGAAAAAATAGAGTTTACCACGTTCGTTAACATTTAGACAATGCTTGTGTATAACACCCAGTTATTATTTAGACAACCACCGATGTAATTTTGACAACGCATCAATGTCACTGCAACAACGCATTGTTGTTATTCCATTGTGTCATTTTGGCAATGCTTCCTTGTTAATCCGATAACGAATTGTTATCATTACTGTCTGACAACATAGCGTTGTCATTTTGGTAACAACCATTCATACATACATTCATTGAAAAATTTTAACCATTTTGTTGTCAATTTGATACGACGTGTTAAAAAAATCTTTGTACAAAAAAATTGATTTTGAATGAAGAAAACGTGTGAGTGAGAATAAATAATTGGCTCTTCTCTTTAATTAACTGATAAACTATAAGACCTTTTAACATTTGCCTTTTGGATACAGATACTAAGTATGGCTAGTTTCTTTCTCTTTCTTTTTTTTGTACTTTACTGTCATGTAAATTAAAATAGTTAAATGGAAAACTCTTTAACCCTTAATGAAAAAAAAAACAGCAGCAGCAACCATGCCTGTAGTCGTTAGTGCTAAAAAAGGCAATAGAAAACAAAAGATAAACAACGACCAAAAGAACGACGACCATATTAAAAGAGTGTTTAACTTTAAATGTTGTGCCATATTGTTGCAGATGCTCAACTAAGCAATCAACAACTTAACCAGTGAGCTAAGCAAGTAGCTCAAGTAAATTAAAATATCTATTAGTAAATTCAACTGACTGACACAACAGTTCTTTAGGGCAAAACGCCCATGACGATAAGGAAACAAAAAAGACTTTAACCATTTGTTTGTACTAAAGATGTGTGTTTTATATGTAAAATAGCAACAAGAAGATCTTAACAGAAAGAAGATTAATGTATTTAGTTTAGTTCCATACAGTTTTTTCTTACAACTTCTGGTTCTTGTTTTTTTTTTTTCGTTTTTTAACACCCACTTTTAATGTACAAACATTTACACATACTTAAATAGTGTTGCAACATAATCAAGAATAAAATGTGTGGTAGCAACACAATTGCTTACAACTATGTAAAAATTAAATGTAAAGCATCAACAACCTCATCATCAGCTTCTTTAGCATTTAACTGTTTAAACTCTGCATGAGTGTGTGAGTAAACTCAATGTTGCTAGAATTAATCGTAAAATAAAGACCTTGTTGAAAGCTTTAAATGAAGATGACGATTGCCTCTAGGCGAACCAACCAACCAACCATTTTTTCATTTTTCATAAAAAGAGTGACAATATGAAAAATTATTTTTTGTAATTGTTGTAAGAAATATAAACATGTTGCTTTCTATAAAATAACCCAGTTAAAACTTTCATTTGAAAGTAATGAGTTAAAAGGTTTAAAAATCCGCCGTTCACTACTTCTTCAGCGTCATTTTAACTCATTATTTTAACACGATGATGTCATAGGCAAAGTACTTACTTCGTTCGCTTGTAAACATGCAATTAAAGAAGTACTTCTACGAGAAGTTGCTAAGTAAGTTGTTAAAAAGAGCCCGATGGCATGTTACCTTGACAAACGACCCCCTTTTGGTCTGATTGCAATCCCGGGGAAAAGAGGTGCTATACAATACCTCTAATCCAGGAATTGGTGATGATCAAATGTTTCCTCGGCCTTTCCTTAGAATGATTTAAGATGGGGTCGAACTAGAGAACCACATAATCTGGTACTACGAGTGGCCAGTTGCCCACAGAAGTTTGTACTGGCAGGTCAGTAGGTAAAGGTTTTCCCTGGATCCACATGGTGGCTGGATGTAAACCCAAATAAGCGAGCAGAGAAATTGATGGTTAAAACACTGATGCACGGTGGAGAGATGTGTGCTGGGTTGAATGGTGATGGATGAAAGGTGATAACATTGAATTTCCCTTTCTTGTCCAGGTTCATTTACCACAGGTTCATAGTAGATTTACTACAGTGTGTTCTGTGCAAGTAAGAACATTGTCCTTGAATTATTTGACAGATTCGTTCTATTGATCTAACGAATAACAACGTATCTAGGTGGTGTTGCCGACTCAACTGAGGCCATCGCATCTGCATGGTTTTTAAGGAAAGTGATGTTTTTACATCTCAGCCATGGTCAGTGATAGATAGCTCGAGTACTTAAGCAAACTCTTTGTAGATGGACCAATACAGCCATAAACAAATTGCTAACTGCATGTACGATACCCAATGTACTTTGACATTCATTAACTTCACCACTGCTTAGCTATTTCATTGCGAGCCAAAATGACAAAGCCGAAAATAAAGTACTTCTACATCAGATTAAATAAAAATCATTACTAAAGTACTTCCAAGTAATGCAGAATTTAGAAAATATCAAATATCCGCGATCAGTAATATGTTCATCAATATTTTCCAATAGGATAAATTAAGAAGATAGAAAAATTGTGCGATTAGTTTTGACAATGCATTGTTGTCATTTCGATTACGCTTTGTGTCATTTTTGTCAATGCTAGGTTGTTATTTTGACAACGAATCGTTGTAATTTTTATAGTTTAAATTTCAATTTGACAACGTAGCATTGTCACTTTGGCAACACATTGTTATATTTTGTTGATTTGATAACGTCTTGTATTTCGTTATTAATTTGACAACTATTCGTACATACTTTGACAAAGAATGTTATTGAAAACTTTTTGTCCTAGCTCTTCTAGTTTAGCCAGAAAATGGACTTTTAGGTTTTCACTAAAAAATCAAGTTTTTGCAAGAAATAAAAGTGATCACAGATATTCAGCTTTTTAGTACTAGCTCTTCTAGTTTTGCCAGAAAATGGGTTTCACTAAAAATCAAGTTTTCACAGGAAATAAAAGTGATCACAGATTTTTAGCCTTTTTGTCTTAGCTCTTCTAGTTAAGCCAGAAAATGGAATTTTATGTTTTCCCTAAAAAGTCGAATTTTCGTAGGAAATAAAAGTGATGAAAGATTTTCAGCGTTTTTGTCCTAGCTCTTCTTGTTTAGCCAGAAAATGGTCTATTAGGTTTTCACTAAAAAATCAAGTGAAAAAATCAAATAAAAGTGATCACAGATTTTCAGCCTTTTTGTCCTAGCTCTTCTAGTTTAACCAGAAAATGGACTTTCATGTTTTCGGTAAAAAATCAAGTTTTTTTAGGAAATAAAAGTGATCACAGATTTTCAGCCTTTTTGTCCTAGCTCTTCTAGTTTAGCCAGAAAATGGACTTTTATGTTTTCAGTAAAAAATCAAATTTTTTAGGAAATAAAAGTGATCACAGATTTTCAGCCTTTTTGTCTTAGCTCTTCTAGTTTAGCCAGAAAATGAACTTTTATGTCTTCACTAAAAAATCGAGTTTTCGTAGGAAATAAAAGTGATCACAGATTTTTAGCTATTTCGTGTATCATCAAAAATTCATATTTATTGGCAAAATCTAAAATAATTTTAAAATAATCTAATAGCAAAATCTTAAATCGGTTCTTTTTATTTTTAAACATTAAAGTCTTCTAATTAGTATTTAAGTAAATAATATAAATGATTATATTTTTAAGCCATTGACATAAATCTTTAAATTAAATATTTCTTTAAACAAGGTTTTCTTTTGTTTAAATTAAAAAAAAAACAACAAGAAGAAAACATTTTCTCAATTAAATACCAGTCGTTGTCTCTATAGACTCTGTCTGCAAAGATTTAAATACTTAAATAAGTATTTAATAAAATTAAATATTTGTTCGTGTATTACAGCATATTAATAGCTATTATTATAACTATTTCTGGTTAAATCGCATGTGTTGTTTTTTTTTTTGTATAAAGAAAAACTCCTACAAAATGTTTAAAAATACATGCATATGTATTAAAACTATAGACAACTTGAAAAGTATCTATAAACGATGAGATTAAAACTAGTTGTTGTTTATAATGATGTATCTATGTGTGTATATAATAACAAGAAATAGCTTAAACTATAAAAAAACACAACAACAACTAAGCAATATAAAAAATGTACATACGTAGTAAAGTAATAATAAACATTTATTGTGTAAAATTCTCACGTGTTTCAATTACAAATTACTTTTAAACACTTTGAACTTGAAAAATGTGTAATTTTTTTTTCATTCTTTACTATTATTATTGTTGTTGTTGTTGTTATACTGTTGGATGGATTTCTTTCCAGTTTGTTTAGTTAAATAATGTTTAAGTTTTTTTTTTATTTTTTGTTATTTTCTTATTACAAGTACGAGTATTTCTTTCGGTTTTTGCATGTTAATTTAACTTGACAATTGACATTTTATGTCATTCAATTGTAAAAACAATACAATTAAATTTTGAACTACATCAACAATAACAACAACACTTTAACTACTTCTTACTGTTGTTACAACAACAAATATAAAGTTCCCATCTTAATATATATCACAAGATTCATCTAAGCGATAAAATGACTTTGTATTTTTTTTTTTTGTTCGATTTTAGTTTAACATTCGAAAGTCACAAGATAAATTATTTTCATTTAATTATACATATTTTTCCATTATTCTTAACTCTCTAATATACATTGTTGATTTTTAAAAGTCACCCAGTTGACCATGTCTTAAAGTTTTTCTTTTCATTTGCTTCAATACATTATATGTTGTAGGAAAATCTTAGCAATTACTAGTTAATAATGTGAACATCTTACGTTTTTACTCACATCCCCATATTTTGGCCAACTGGGTTATTTTTCGATTTTGTGAAAAGAAAACATTTTATTTTATTTTTCTATTATAATAACATGCAATCATTGTAAAATAATCTTGTAAAATTTCAGTCATTCTATTCTATCGTTTTAATTACTTAGAAGAATTACAAAAATTTTCTATTGTTGATTAATTAAATTAATCAACTGTTTAAGAGTGTGGCGAGTAAAAAATCGAGTTTAATTCTTGATGTAGAACATTTAAGATGTATATTTGTAAAAAGGCATGGAAAACATTTTAAAATGTTACCAAATTTATCTAAAAAGAGAAACTTTTCTCAGGTTAAAAGTACTTAATTATTTTTCAAAGTCTTTGAATTTGTCTATTGTTTAGTGTAAAGACTAGTCTAGTGTGTAGTCTAGAGACTTGCCTATAAACTAGTCTATAGACTAGTTATTAAATGCATCACTTTATGGACTAGTAATTAGTTTTGTCTTGGGACTGTGCTATTAATTAGACTATTGACTAGCAGACATGGGGTGTAATGATAACACAAAGTAATTCACTTCATGGTCAATTAAGTAAAATTACTTGTAATGTGTAATTTCGAAATAACCAATTTAAATTATTTGTTGTTGTAATTGAAGTTATTCTAATTACAATTAAATGTAATGTGCAATTGGCCAATAACCAATTACAATTACTTGTAATTGAAGTTTTGCCATTTAAAAGTAATTGCAATTGAATTTTACAATTAAAATTACTTGTAATTTAAGTATTACTAATCACAAAATTACATATAATTATAAGGAATAAAATTCACAATCACAAGTAATTGTATTTGTCATAATTCAATTACAAATAATTTTAATTGGATAAACTTCAATTACTATTACAAGTAATTGTAATTGGTGAATCTTAAACTACAATTACTTTGAAGGTAATTGTAATTGCCTGTCGAATAGTTTATAGACTATACTTTTGTTTAATATATTTACTGGTCTATTGTCTAGTCTATGGATTGGTTATTAATCTATCATTAGTCAATTGACAATTTAGTCTAGGGACCTACTATTTGTGTAGTCTAGGGCGAGTCAATAGAGTAATCATTAGTTTATTGACTAGTCTAGGGACTGAACTTTTGTCTATCCTAGGGGCTAGTATTTTATTAGTCTATTGAGTGGTATATGAACTAGTCTAGGGTAGGTGCGGATCTAGGGTGAGATTGAAAGGGAAATTTCCCCTAACCCCAAATTTTTTGTACAAAATATAAAAATTAGGAAAAAGAAAATAAGTAAATAAAATAAAATTTTCCACCTCCAAACACTCGAGCTGGATCCGTGGATTTTCTAGGGTTTGGCATATTGGGTAACCGAATGACTAGTCTATTACCTAGTCCATGGACAAGTCTATAGACTAGTAGGTAGTTAGTGCTATTGACTAATTTATGTTCTACGAATATGTCTATGACTAGTCTTTGTACTTGTCTATGGACTAATTTATGGACTTGTTAACCTTCTCTACGTACCAGTCATTATTAGTATATTTGCTAATCTTTTAGTAGTCTACTAACTAGTCTGTGGACTTGTCGATGAATAATACTACTTTGTCTATTGACTATTCACTAGACTAGTCTATCGACTTGTCTATGAACATCTCTTTGGATTAGTTAGTATATACTGGCCTGTTGGCTAGTCCAAGGGCTGATCTTCAAGTAGTTTATTGACTAGTCTGTGGACTAGTCGTTGAATAATACCTTTCCTATAGTCTAAGAAATAGTATATTGACTAGTCTCTAGAATTGTCTTAAGCTAATCAATGAAATTCTCTATAGACTCGTCTATTTATTAATTTATTAACTAATCTTGGGACTGATCTTTTGATTTGTTTGTGGATTAACTTAAGTAGTATCTAATCAATGGACTATATTAGTGACTAACCTATGGTCTAGCCTAAGAATTAGACTATTAAATAGTCTGTGGACTATTCTGTGGATAATACTAGTGACTATCTAGTCTGTTGATTGTTCTATTGAATAGTCTAATGAGTAGTCTACATAACCTGTTGACTTGTCTATAAAATAGCTTTAGGGCTAGTCTATGGTCTACTAGGCTGACTAGTCCAATGACTTGTCTACGAACTGGTCTAGGTACTGATATGTTGACTAGTCTAGAGATTAGTTTATTGTCTAGTTTATGGATTATACGATTGACTAGTCTATTATCTAGTCTATGTGCTATGGATTAGTGCATCGATTAGTCATAGCATTGAGCTAGTTCATGAATTAGTTCTGTTTTTTGTCTAGTCTACGGACTGTTCAATGGACTAGTGTATGAGCTAGTCTATTAATTAGATTATTGACTATGAACTAGTCTAGACTAGGTCTATTGTTGAGTCAATGAATTAGTCTCTGAACGAATACTTATATGGACTAAACAACTAACAAGTAGTGGTTTGATCAATTTAGGAACTGGTCTAGAGACAAGCCTATAAATTAGTTTGACAACTAAGAAATTAACAAAAATTCTCCATAACAGATGTGCGATAAAAAGTCAAGCGTACTTTTCAGGAGAACATTTTAATGTTTTCAATTTCAATACAAGAACTATAGTAAAACATATTTAAAAATTTCGAATTTATAAAAAATTCTTATCCGATATCTATAAAAACTAGACACATTTTAGAGTTGAGTTTATGCCCTACAGATGTTCCTTATCAACTTCTCACTTAACTATAACCTGTATTTATCAGCAAACTTAAATGTAGTTTATTTTTCTTTAATATACTATTGCCCGTATCAGTCTGGTATTTTGTTTTTTTTTTTTTTTTTTTTTCTATTTAATATTTCTAAAAAGTTATTTTTTTATCGGTAGTTAAAGCAAGTAGTTGTAAATTGTTGGTTGTATGCAAAAATATTTTTGAAAATTCCTATTGGGTTACAAAAACTAGAGGATTTGCGGATTTTTTTATCCACTTTTAACCTTATAAATTTGTATGTTTATTGCAATTGTTTGTTTGTTATTATTTTTTTCTATCATTTAAAAATAAATTCCCTGGAAATGGATTTTACACTTGGATACCTTCTTTAGTTGTTGTACTTTGTTTGTTACGTCTATATCTTTCCCCTATTAGAGATAATAAAATTGTATTCTTGTTAAATATTTTTCTAATAATAACTTAATACTACTATGACCCTGAAGATGTTCTCATCATGTAATTGTAATTTAGTAATTGTTACATAGATATTTTACAAAAAAGATAAACTTGTAACTCAATCAAATGATGATGATAATGAAGATCAGCATTAGAAAGGCCAACTAAATACGATCTATTAATGTAGTGTTGCCAGGTAAACTAGAAAACTTTTGATCATGTTTTGAAGATCGTTATTGATAAAATTTATAAAGAAAAGAAAGTTTATGTCTGATCTCTTTTATCACAAGAATCGATCTAAAATAACTGCTAAATATAAATATATGACACTATTTTATAATTTACAAAAAAAAAAACACAAAAAAATACAAATTAAATCATGATCATCAACCAAAGAAATACAATGAGTGTCTTTAAATTTTTAAATATTTAAATCAACACAAGATTTTATTGGAGCTGCTGTTGCTGCCACTGACAATGATGACGATGTTTGTTGCATAATAAATTTAATTTATTAATATATTATATTTTTAAATAAACTTCTCTTTTTTCTTTTTATATAACGACTTTAAGGAGCAGACTTGAGGCTGTTGACGTTCCTGTTTGCTGTCTGCCAAAGTTGTCAAATTGCTGGGAGACACGTTATTCATTTCTTAAAAAAAAATCTTTATTTTTTTTTGTTCTCTTTAGCTTAATTTTGATTGCAAGCACGCGTTTTTTTCTTCGTATAATCACTTAACTAATCAAGTGATCATCAGGAATAAATAAGATTTATTTCTTTTCTTTACAATTTTAATTTGTGAGGGTTTTTTTCTTTTATTTTGCTTTGTTTTCATTGCAAGTGTCTATTGCAGTTTTATGAATAATTGTGGAATTATTGTGAGCATAATAATTAATTATTTAATTTATAATTTAATTTTTTTGTAGTTTTGAAAAGATCCGGTATTGGGAAGCTATAAACTATAATAAAACATATAATTTTTAACAACCATCTGGTTATTTTTAAAAATTTGTACTAATTATTCTGAACTTTAATTTTTGTATTTAAGGAAAGCAGTTAAGTATCAAATTTGAAAAAATACATAGGTTTTCTCTATTTAAAGCTTAAAGTCTCTAGTAAACACATTTATTTTTATTTTAGCTGCCAAAAACTGGTAAACACCCACTAATATGGCAAACATTTCAATTTGAACACAAAATAAATGTTGATATTTTCCGGAGGTCACGATGGTTGGCACAAAAATTTCTAGTATACAGTCTAGTCTATAGTCTAGTCTATAGTCTAGTCTATAGTCTAGTCTATAGTCTAGTCTATAGTCTAGTCAATAGTCTAGTCTATAGTCTAGTCTATAGTCTAGTCTATAGTCTAGTCTATAGTCTAGTCTATAGTCTAGTCTATAGTCTAGTCTATAGTCTAGTCTATAGTCTAGTCTATAGTCTAGTCTATAATACAGTCTTTAGTCTAGCCTAGTCTTTAGTCTAGTCTTTAGTATAGTCTTTAGTCTAGTCTTTAGTCTAGTCTTTAGTATAGTATTTAGTCTAGTTTATATTATAACCTAGTTTCTAAACAACCTTCGTTACATCTTGTTTATCCCGGTGCATAGCTGTGCACACATATTTAAACAGGATACAAAAACTTTGTAAATATTTGTGTTTTCTGTTTCCTTCTTTTATATAGTACACATACACATTTATCGTGTTTTTCTATAGTTGTGTTTAAATCCGTATACTGCAGAGAAAAAACTATTTTGCAAAAATCCACAATTGGCATTTAGCCAAAATCGTATAAAGTTTAGATTTCTATGTGTATTGTTCATTTGGAAAGATATTATATATTTGTACAAAGTTTTCTCCAAGTTTTTATAAAAACTGTTTTTATTTCCTTATAAAGGTTTCCTACTATTCAATCAATTGTATGAAATTCAAAGCATATTTGTTTCGCCAAAAATTAACTTATATCCAAATAAACATCAGAGGAAGCTGAATAGTGACCTTGATATAAGTTTATTCTTTTTTAATTTTAATTTAAAAATGTATTAAAATTTTAAATTAAATTTAAACCATAGTTTTCTTAAAATTTACTTTTACCATAAATCATTAACATTAAGCCTTTTTTGAAAATATTATTCTCTATATAGTCTTTGGCCACTTGCAAATGATGATGTAAAATCAACATCATTAATAAAAACCAACTTATTACAACAGACATCTTCTGTCTACACCTAAAAATCAGACACAAATCTTGTTTTGTTGTGCCTTTTTTTCTACATGATTTTTTATTTATTTTTATATTTCATTTCTTAACGAGGTGTTGAATAGCGGTCTTAAAATTACAGACTTCCCAAGTGTACACCTGTATGCTTGAACACGCTGCAGAGTAAGTTCCTCAATTTAAAATCCATAATATTGTTTTATTATTGATGTGTATGAGTGAGTGTTTCTTTAGGAGGAAACCTAAATTAGGTTTCATAAACATTTTATATTTTTAAAATTTTTTTGTATTTATGCAAAGACACACATGCAGGCTGGCTGGTTGGCTATTTTTACACAAGTCATTAATTTAAAGACCTCCATTATTTTACAGCGGATTTATATGGTCAAGTTTTTTTTTGCAACAATTTTTATGGGATCGTAACTATAAAATTTGCAACTAATAATACAACTTAAGAGGAAACTCTATTAGTGAAGAAGTCGAACATATGTTAGGATCCTTTATCCTTGCCATTTTAAACTATTTTTCTCGCATGATAGGTTTATGATTATAAAACTTAAACTTATTGCAAAACTATAACAAAATATTTATTCTGCCTTAATTGTGCAATATTTAACACTTATAAATGATAATTATCATCTTCGTAAATTTTATTTATCATCACTCAATTAATTTATTTTACTAAACGTTTATGTAGTGGTTAAGATCAAATAAAAAAAATTAACTCATATTACAAGACACACTTAAATCATTACTTTTAACCCTGCAGATTTCAAAGAGTTCGAATAGAATTTAAATGAAAAGAGACAATTACGAAAAGTAATTAATTACATGGGCAACTGTAATTACTTTGTAATGTGTAATTGAGTAATAAATAATTACAATTATTTGTAATGTGTCAGTGAAGTTCCGATAATGTGTAATTGATTACAAACCAATTACAATTACTTATAATTGTAATTGAAATTCCGACAATTACAATTACTTGTAACTGAACTTGTTTAATTAATTAATTAATTAATTAATTAATTAATTAATTAATTAATTAATTAATTAATTAATTAATAATTTAATCATTATCCACCAAGTCTAAGACTGTTCTTTTCGAAATGTCAGTTTAAACTGCTTCCACTTGAATATTAGTAAGTAGTTATTTCACTTATTAAACGTAATGTATTGCATAATCAATTGACTCTTCAGGTCCATTTATTTGAAGTATATATACAGCAAATCAATCAATCAACGAGAAAGCTACATCAATTCTAACTTCAAATGTCCAAAACGACCGCTGGTTCCACCGCTGTAAACTTTTGGTTTCCCTAAAAAGCTATTTGAGACCTTCAATAACCTTTATTATATAACCTCAGTTGAATTCGGCATATTATTCGTGTCAAACTAAACCAAATAACTGCCAGAGCGAAGTAGGGTTTGAATGTCCTGGCCAAATGCAGGACATTCGTTGGGGATGGCACAATATATACATGACCAGTAGGCATTGAGCCTGTTGCTCCATTCCCGATCGTAGTTGAGCCAGAACTACTCTTGTTTTCCACGTGTATTTAGCTTATGCTTTAATAATCTGCTTTAGACAAAAAGTGCAATATCAGACCACTACAGGGAGTTCAGCGTACATGCTGCTTGAGTATAAGTAGTGCCATGTGTACAACTTCAACCAAGGCTCCAGAAACGTTGCTGGATATTCCACCCATTAAAACCTATTTAAGATATGAGGCGGCGCTTACAGCCGAACGGCTCTTTTCCTTTTACGAACTGGCCAAAAGCTGTTATAGGACACATCATCAATGTATACTGGACACATTGGAAGGTTATACACAATCATCGGACATGCCTGATCGTATACCAGACACAGAATATGTCGGAAATTTTGAAACGCTGATCCTAGATAGACTGTCTTGGTCAAGAGGAACATTAGATCAAATACCAATAGGAGTCCGTTGTTACACCGATGGCTCTATGTTGGGAGATAAAGTGAGGTTGGGGTTCTATAGTGAAGATCCAGAAGCAGAAAAATACCACCGTTTACCAAATCATAACACAAGCTTCTAGGCAGAAGTACGAGCAATAACAGAATATAAATTGGATTAGAATAGATATGGCGCCCACAGCGCTTAAATATATTATTTACCGACAGCCAGAAGGCAATTATCGCCCTAATCAGGAGATAGAACTAAATCTAAGACCGTATTGGATTGTAAGAAAGCTTTAACAGAATACTCTCCCAGAGGTAAGGTTCACATCATATGGATACCAACCTACTCGGGAGAAGTCGGTAACGAAAGAGTGAATGTAATAGCTTTCAAGGGAAGGGAGCTCGAGCAAAACCATTCGACGCAACAAAAGCTGAACTAATATTATGGGTGAGAGAATCTCATACGACCTCTTGGAATAATGAAACAGTGGCTAGAACCACAAAAATCCTATTAGGGTGACCCTGATGAAATCAAGACGAAAAATCTCCTCAAAATGAGCAAGTCAGATGTTAGTAGGACACACAGGGTTACGAACACATTTATGCAAAATTGGAAGTGCGTATTCAGACGTTTGTAAAGCATGTGGAGAGGACAGTAAAGCACTTTCTTTGCCACTGCCAGGCATTCGTCGAAGTTAGATCCAAATATCTTGTAAGTTATGTTATTCCGGAAATAAAATTCCTGACTAACACTGATTAGAAGATTTTTAGGAATTACGTTCAGGAAACTGAGTTTTTGAACACTGAAAAATAGTTCATTCAGTTGCCATTTTTTTTCTCATAATAAGGAGCGTACAACAGGCCCAATTGTGGACTAGGTGTATTTTTTCATATTTGATGTAGTATACATCATCCTATCAACCTAACCATACGAATATCCTTCCTAACATGCTTTGGGGGAAACATCCTCCGATGACATCCCAGGAGGAACTGTTTAGTCAACATGACATTGTTTTCCTGGGAGGACCTCGTGCAGATGATAATTTTTAAGCAGCCTGTTACCATTCCCCGACAACCATACCGGAATGACCCGAATTCTTCGGTCAAGAGCTGTCAACCCCAGCAACAGCAACAACAACAACAATACAATTTTCTCAATTAGTTCGGTGCTCTTCCAAGCTTTTCTAGCGTATTATAGCATAGTGAAGCTCCACTCTGCCCACCAATCAAGCTGCTAAGATAGATGAAGTTTTTCACACACTCAATCAAATTGTATTCCACACATAAAGCAGCTTGTTGCATGCAACACTAGACTAGCTAATGGACATGCTATAAATCAGCTTAAATCGACTTTCAAATTTAAAGTTTAAATCCCTTAAGAAAGCTCAATATAAGAAATAAATGATGGTACAAATATTCAACTGTTTTTATCAATTGAAAAAAAGTAACTTTTAAGGGTTAACTAGTGCTTAGTTGGGGAGACCATTTCAAGAACCAGAGGGTTAAATGTATTATGTATTTATTGGGTGTATTTTATTTAACTTTTCATTATAGTTGGTGTTTTTTTTTTTTGTATTTTCTTATTTATCGATTGTTTAAATATCGCGGTTTTTTATTTCGGTTTAAATATATGTATGTGTGTGTGTGTGTGTGTAAATGTTTTAAACAATTTCAAGTGTTTTATTTGACATGAAATTAAACAATGACACAGCTGAACTAAAATAGGTCATGCTACTGTGTTTTTTATTATTATTATTTTCCACTACTTAAAGGTTTTATTTATTTTTGGCCGTTAAAACAAAATTCACTTTTTGCAAAAGAATTGTATGTAAGAAGCAGATGAAAAGGAAATATAAATAAATAAAAAATAACGTAATGAATTCATAAAGAAGTTTCACTTTTTTTAAAAAACTGTAAAATAATAAAATAAACAATGACTTCGATACAACAAAAGTAAGTTTTGTAACATGTTATTTAAAACTAACTGTAGGGTGCCTTAGTGTTGGACTTAATCAGTAGAAATTATTCTCAATTGTTTTAAGAATCTTATTTCTTTGTTTTACCAAGTAAATCATTAAATAATTATAAAAGATTAATAAATATTCAAATCATTTCCTGCATTTGTTATTTTTTTTAACAATAGAAAAAGTTAGAAAATATTACTGCTCCAACAGCAGCTTGTTCCAAGTGGATAATTATACAAAAAAAAACAAAGTCTTATCAATATTATTAAAAAAAATCACATAAAACAATTGGGAATTACCATTAAAATGTTTCAAAAGAAAACTAAAAACTACAAAACAATAATTCTCATTCTAAACAAAAGTTAAAGGCAAAAGCCAGAGTAGAAAACTTACAAAAAAATTCAAAATAATAATAATAATATTCGAAACAAAATTGCAGTTTTCACTCTCTTGCCAATCAGTCAAAATGTCAGTCAAGTGTAAAAAAGCAACAAATTGCAAGTATAAAGTAAAAAACAAAACACAAAATAGAAAACAAAGTTTGCATAATACCAGCTAGTTAGTAAATAAGTTTAGTATGAGTACAAGTTACACTCATTAAAACTTTAAATTATATTGCAGTTTTTTTTTTTTTGTTTTCAAAAAAACAAACACAACAATTCCAACTAAATCATGTTTAAGCCGAAACCTTGAAAATCTTTATACACATAGAAAGAATAATAAATCTCTACAGAAATAAATAATTATCAAAACAAAAAGTCATTTTATTTTTACTCACAGTTTATTTGTTATTAAATTAAATAAACATGCAATCGTAATTTTCAAAGCAGGAAAAACTGCAAAATGTTTTTTTTTTCTTCTTTTTCAATCAGATCAGATTAGATAAACTACTACTATGTATACGTTACAGAAATGTTATTAAAAAAAAGTGTTCTTCCTTGAGTTTTCTTGTAACTGTAAATCTATAGCAAAACTTAAATCATATTAAAACTTAAAATCACTTATAACTTCGTTAAAACGCGTTTAAATTGAAAACCAAACTTATTTTGTGATCACCACTATTTTCCTTCAAAAATCGATTTTTTAGTGAAAAACTTAAAATCGCTTATAACTTCCTTAAAACACGTTAAAATTGAAAAATAAGCTTATTTTGTGATCACCCCTATTTTCCTTCAAAAATGGATTTTTTGGTCAAAAACTTAAAATCACTTATAACTCCGTTAAAACAAGTTTAAATTGAAAAATAAGATTTCTATTGAAAAATAAAAATGAAAAATAAGCTTATTTTGTGATCACCCCTATTTAACTTCAAAAGTCGATTTTTTTGGTCAAAAACTTAAAATCACTTATAACTCCGTTAAAACACGTTTAAATTGAAAAATAAGCTTATTTTGTGATCACTCCATTTTTCCTTTAAAAATCGATTTTTTGGTCAAAAACTTAAAATCGCTTATAACTCCGTTAAAATACGTTTAAATTGAAAAATAAGCTTACTTTGTGATCACTTCATTTTTCCTTCAAAAATCGATTTTTTTGGTAAAAAAAACTTAAAAATTGAAAAATAAGCCTATTTTGTGATCACCCCTATTTTCCTTCAAAAATCGATTTTTTTGTCAAAAACTTAAAACCGCTTATAACTCCGTTAAAATACGTTTAAATTGAAAAATAAGCTTATTTTGTGATCACTCCATTTTTCCTTCAAAAATCGACTTTTTAGTCAAAAACTTAAAATCGCTTATAACTCCGTTAAAACACGTTTAAATTGAAAAATAAGCTTACTTTGTGATCACTCCATTTTTCCTTCAAAAATCGATTTTTTTGTCAAAAACTTAAAATCGCTTATAATTCCGTCAAAATACGTTTAAATTGAAAAATAAGCTTATTTTGTGATCACTCCATTTTTCCTTCAAAAATCGACTTTAAGTCAAAAACTTTAAATCGGTTATAACTCCGTTAAAACACGTTTAAATTGAAAAATAAGCTTATTTTGTGATCACTCCATTTTTCCTTCAAAAATCGATTTTTTTGTCAAAAACTTAAAATCGCTTATAACTCCGTTAAAACACATTTAAATTGAAAAATAAGCTTATTTTGTGATCACTCCATTTTTCCTTCAAAAATCGACTTTTTAGTCAAAAACTTAAAATCGCTTATAACTCCGTTAAAACACGTTTAAATTGAAAAATAAGCTTATTTTGTGATCACTCCATTTTTTCTTCAAAAATCGATTTTTTTGTCAAAAACTTAAAATTGCTTATAACTCCTTTAAAATACGTTTAAATTGAAAAATAAGCTTATTTTGTGATCACTCCATTTTTCCTTCAAAAAACGACTTTTTAGTCAAAAACTTTAAATCGGTTATAACTCCGTTAAAACACGTTTAAATTGAAAAATAAGCTTATTTTGTGATCACTCCATTTTTCCTTCAAAAATCGTTATAACTCCGTTAAAATACGTTTAAATTGAAAAATAAGCTTATTTAGTGATCACCCGTATTTTCCTTCATAAATTGATTTTTTGGTCAAAAACTTTAAATCGGTTATAACTACGTTAAAACACGTTTAAATTGAAAAATAAGCTTATTTTGTGATCACCCCTATTTTCCTTCAAAAATTGATTTTTTGGTCAAAAACTTAATATCGCTTATAACTCCGTTAAAACACGTTTAAATTGAAGAATAAGCTTATTTTGTGATCACTCCATTTTTCCTTCAATAATCGACTTTTTAGTCAAAAACTTTAAATCGGTTATAACTCCTTTAAAACACGTTTAAATTGAAAAATAAGCTTATTTTGTGATCACTCCATTTTTTCTTCAAAAATCGATTTTTTTGTCAAAAACTTAAAATCGCTTTTAACTCCTTTAAAATACGTTTAAATTGAAAAATAAGCTTATTTTGTGATCACTCCATTTTCCTTCAAAAAACGACTTTTTAGTCAAAAACTTTAAATCGGTTATAACTCCGTTAAAACACGTTTAAATTGAAAAATAAGCTTATTTTGTGATCACTCCATTTTTCCTTCAAAAATCGATTTTTTTGTCAAAAACTTAAAATCGCTTATAACTCCGTTAAAATACGTTTAAATTGAAAAATAAGCTTATTTTGTGATCACCCCTATTTTCCTTCAAAAATCGTTATAACTCCGTTAAAATACGTTTAAATTGAAAAATAAGCTTATTTAGTGATCACCCGTATTTTCCTTCATAAATTGATTTTTTTGGTCAAAAACTTTAAATCGGTTATAACTACGTTAAAACACGTTTAAATTGAAAAATAAGCTTATTTTGTGATCACCCCTATTTTCCTTCAAAAATTGATTTTTTGGTCAAAAACTTAATATCGCTAATAACTCCGTTAAAACACGTTTAAATTGAAGAATAAGCTTATTTTGTGATCACTCCATTTTTCCTTCAAAAATCGACTTTTTAGTCAAAAACTTTAAATCGGTTATAACTCCGTTAAAACACGTTTAAATTGAAAAATAAGCTTATTTTGTGATCACCCTTATTTTCCTTCAAAAATCGATTTTTTGGTCAAAAACTTAAAATCGCTTATAACTCCGTTAAAACACGTTTAAATTGAAAAATAAGCTTATTTTGTGATCACTCCATTTTTCCTTTAAAAATCGACTTTTTAGTCAAAAACTATAAATCGGTTATAACTCCGTTAAAATACGTTTAAATTGAAAAATAAGCTTATTTTGTGATCACTCCATTTTTCCTTCAAAAATTGACTTTTCATTCAAAAAAAAAGCTTATTTTGTGATCACCCCTATTTTCCTTCAAAAATCATTATAACTCCGTTAAAATACGTTTAAATTGAAAAATAAGCTTATTTAGTGATCACCCGCATTTTCCTTCATAAACTGATTTTTTGGTCAAAAACTTTAAATCGGTTATAACTACGTTAAAACACGTTTAAATTGAAAAATAAGCTTATTTTGTGATCACCCCTATTTTCCTTCAAAAATCGATTTTTTGGTCAAAAACTTAATATCGCTTATAACTCCGTTAAAACACGTTTAAATTGAAAAATAAGCTTATTTTGTGATCACTCCATTTTTCCTTCAAAAAACGACTTTTTAGTCAAAAACTTAAAATCGCTTATAACTCCGTTAAAACACGTTTAAATTGAAAAATAAGCTTACTTTGTGATCACTCCATTTTTCCTTCAAAAATCGATTTTTTTTTGTCAAAAACTTAAAATCGCTTATAACTCCGTTAAAATACGTTTAAATTGAAAAATAAGCTTATTTTGTAATCACTCCATTTTTCCTTCAAAAATTGACTTTTAGTCAAAAACTTTAAATCGGTTATAACACCGTTAAAACACGTTTAAATTGAAAAATAAGCTTATTTTGTGATCACCCTTATTTTCCTTCAAAAATCGATTTTTTGGTCAAAAACTTTAAATCGGTTATAACTACGTTAAAACACGTTTAAATTGAAAAATAAGCTTATTTTGTGATCACCCCTATTTTCCTTCAAAAATCGATTTTTTGGTCAAAAACTTTAAATCGGTTATAACTCCGTTAAAACACGTTTAAATTGAAAAATAAGCTTATTTTGTGATCACTCCATTTTTCCTTCAAAAATCGACTTTTTAGTCAAAAACTTAAAATCGCTTATAACTCCGTTAAAACACGTTTAAATTGAAAAATAAGCTTATTTTGTGATCACCCTATTTTCCTTCAAAAATCGATTCCTTGGTCAAAAACTTAATATCGCTTATAACTCCGTTAAAACACGTTTAAATTGAAAAATAAGTCAAAAACTTAATATCGCTTGTAACTCCGTTAAAACACGTCTAAATTGAAAAATAAGCTTATTTTGTGATCACTCCTATTTTCCTTCAAAAATCGATTTTTTGGTCAAAAACTTAAAATCGCTTATAACTCCGTTAAACCACGTTTAAATTGAAAAATAAGCTTATTTTTTGATTACTCCATTTTTCCTTCAAAAATCGACTTTTTAGTCAAAAACTTTAAATCGGTTATAACTCCGTTAAAACACGTTTAAATTGAAAAATAAGCTTATTTTGTGATCACTCCATTTTTCCTTCAAAAATCGACTTTTTAGTCAAAAACTTAAAATCGCTTATAACTCCGTTAAAACACGTTTAAATTGAAAAATAAGCTTATTTTGTTATCACTCCATTTTTCCTTCAAAAATCGATTTTTTGGTCAAAAACTTAAAATTGCTTATAACTCCGTTAAAACGCGTTTAAATTGAAAAATAAGCTTATTTTGTGATCACCCCTATTTTCTCTCATAAATCGATTTTTTGGTCAAAAACTTAAAATCGCTTATAACTCCCTTAAAACACGTTTAAATTGAAAAATAAGCTTATTTTGTGATCACTCCATTTTTCCTTCAAAAATCGATTTTTTGTCAAAAATCGGTTATAACTCCGTTAAAACACGTTTAAATTGAAAAAAAAGCTTATTTTGTGATCACCCCTATTTTCCTTCAAAAATCGATTTTTTGGTCAAAAACTTAAAATCGCTTATAACTCCGTTAAAATACGTTTAAATTGAAAAACAAGCTTATTTTGTAATCACTTCATTTTTCCTTCAAAAATTGACTTTTTAGTCAAAAACTTTAAATCGGTTATAACACCGTTAAAACACGTTTAAATTGAAAAATAAGCTTATTTTTTGATCACCCTTATTTTCCTTCAAAAATCGATTTTTTTTTCAAAAACTTAAAATCGCTTATAACTCCGTTAAAACGCGTTTAAATTGAAAAATAAGCTTATTTTGTGATCACTTCATTTTTCCTTCAAAAATCGATTTTTTGGTCAAAAACTTAAAATCGCTTATAACTCCGTTAAAACACATTTAAATTGAAAAATAAGCTTATTTTGTGATCACCCCTATTTTCCTTCAAAAATCGATTTTTTGGTCAAAAACTTAAAATCGCTTATAACTCCGTTAAAACACGTTTAAATGGAAAAATAAGCTTATTTTGTGATCACTCCATTTTTCCTTCAAAAATCGACTTTTTAGTCAAAAACTTTAAATTGGTTTAAATTGAAAAATAAGCTTATTTTATAATCACTCAATTTTTCCTTCAAAAATCGATTTTTTGGTCAAAAACTTAAAATTGCTTATAACTCCGTTAAAATGCGTTTAAATTGAAAAGTAAGCTTATTTTGTGATCACCCCAATTTTCTTTCATAAATCGATTTTTTGGTCAAAAACTTAAAATCGCTTATAACTTCCTTAAAACACGTTTTAATTGAAAAATAAGCTTATTTTGTGATCACCTGTTTTTTTTCAAAAATCGATTTTATGGTCAACAAGTAGGAAAGTATAGTAGGTCAAATATGGGCCGATCCTCGGCAAATTTGGGAAAGGATATATTTTTAAATAACAGTTAGTTTTGTTGAGTTTCATTGCGATACAAATGGTTACAAGGCAATTTTAGACGTTTAAGACATTTTTTTAAGGGGGGTTTGCATGGGGGCTAGGGTCAAATAAAGGCCGATCCTTACGAAAATCTGCAGTGTCATTTATACTTATATAGAACTTATTTGTGCCAATTTTCAGAGAGATAATAGAATATTTGACGTAACTATGGCATAAAAAGTACAAATCGGGAGGTACGGTTGTATGGGGGCTAGGTGAAATAATGGACCGATTTCAACCATTTTCAATAGGCTTCGTCCCTGTGCCAAAAAACATGCTTGGTCCAAATTTCATCAAATTATCTTGAAAATTGCGGCCTGTACCTTGCGCACAAGGTTTACATGGACAGCCAGCCGGACAGACGGACGGACGGATATGTCTTAATCGACTCAAAAAATGATTCTGAATCGATCGGTATACTTTAAGGTTGGTATTGGACCAATATTTTTGTACGTCACAAACATCAGCACAAACGTATAATACCCTCCCCACTATAGTGGTGTAGAATATAAAAACTAAAACCGTTAAAACGCGTTTAAATTGAAAAATAAGCTTATTTTGTGATGACCCCTATTTTCCTTCAAAAATCGACTTTTTAGTCAAAAACTTTAAATTGGTTATAACTCCCTTAAAACACGTTTAAATTGAAAAATAAGCTTATTTTGTGATTACCCCTATTTTCCTTCAAAAATCGATTCTTTGGTCAAAAACTTAATATCGCTTATAACTCCGTTAAAACACGTTTAAATTGAAAAATAAGCTTATTTTGTGATCACTCCATTAAAATCGCTTATAACTCCGTTAAAACACGTTTAAATTGAAAAATAAGCTTATTTTGTGATCACTCCATTTTTCCTTCAAAAATCGACTTTTTAGTCAAAAACTTAAAATCGCTTATAACTCCGTTAAAACACGTTTAAATTGAAAAATAAGCTTATTTTGTGATCACTCCATTTTTCCTTCAAAAATCGATTTTTTGGCCAAAAACTAAAAATCGCTTATAACTCCGTTAAAACGCGTTTAAATTGAAAAATAAGCTTATTTTTTGATCACCCCTATTTTCTTAAAAAATCGATTTTTTGGTCAAAAACTTAAAATCGCTTATAACTCCGTTAAAACGCGTTTAAATTGAAAAATAAGCTTATTTTGTGATCACTCCATTTTTCCTTCAAAATCGATTTTTTGGTTAAAGTTGCTTATAACTTCCTTAAAACACGTTTAAATTGAAAAAAGCTTATTTTATTATTGAAAAGTAAGCTTATTTTGAAAAATAAGCTTCTTTTGTGATCGTCTTAAAAATCGATTTCGGGTGTAAAATCTAAAATCACTTATAACTTCATTGAAACACGTTTAAATTGAAAACTAAGCTTATTATGTGATCACCCGTATTTTCCTTAAAAAATCTATATTGATACATATTTTCCTTCAAAACACGATTTTTTGGTTAAAAACTTAAAGTAGTTTCGTTAAAACCAGTTTAAATTGAAAAATAAGCTGTGTTTTTGATCAGTGATCATCTATATTTTCCTTCAAAAATTCCTTTCAGATCTCTCTAATATGCACACGGTGCTAAAACCAGTTCACAAGTTTCTTTGCTTATAGTAAAGACCTTTGCAAACATTCACACGCACGCTCATATTTGCTTTTATTTCTCAATATTTTGACAAGTTTGATTGCAAAATCTTTCTTAAAAATATGTGCGTTTTTCTGCTCTATTTTTTCCAATAACTGCAACTAGTTGCGTGTGTGTATTATAATGCATTTGTGTATTTGTTCTTCTTTATTTTGCGTGGCTTTTTTGTTTGTATTTTTAACCTCTTTTGGAAAAGTAAATGTAGTAAGTTCCACTCCGCCCTACCGAGAAGTTAAAGTAAACCTACTCCTACACCAATTGAAGACGAATCAAAGAACAAAAAATAATCTGTTTATTTATTTTTGCAATTTATTTCTTAGCATTTTCTTATTTTCACTTATTTTTATATACATAAATACATTTGTATGTATTATGAGTTCTGTGTGTTCTAATTTAATTTTTGCAGTAAACGTCACCCACTTGTCGACAACCATTGCAATTTGTGATGTGTTTTGTTGCTGTTGTTGTTGCTAATGTTTTTATACCCTACATCAGGGTTCATATGGACTTCTTTACGCCGCTCAGCGGTCAATCTCATAAAACAATAATTTTTTGAATAAGAACATACACATATAAATGTTATTTTATACATCGAATTAAAGAATTCGAAAGCACTTGACCCCGCAAAACTTATGAAAAAGAATAAAAAATAAAATGTTTTGAATCGTGTAACATCGCTACAACTATTTGTAGCTGCATAATATTCTATTTTAGTGTAGGTTGTATAATATTTGGCTATGCCGTAGCTATCGCTCGTAATTGTTTTACATTTAATGGTTTTTTTGTAACTTCGTTCATGATATTTGTTGCTGTCGATAATGATGATGTTGTTGTAGCATTGCCTTCGTCCATACTTTAAGGCAGTTTATCAGTAATGGGCAACATGCTAACCACTACACTAATGATTAAGTGCGAAGCATTGACAGTTTTAAAGTACTAAACTTAACTATAGACTAGACTATAGAATCGATTATAGATTAGACTATAGACTAGACTATAGACTAGACTATAGACTAGACTATAGACTAGACTATAGACTAGACTATAGACTAGACTATAGACTAGACTATAGACTA
>NC_060950.1:5401472-5402744 GCF_022045245.1 Lucilia cuprina
GTCTAGTCTATAGTCTAGTCTATAGTCTAGTCTATAGTCTAGTCTATAGTCTAGTCTATAGTCTAGTCTATAGTCTAGTCTATAGTCTAGTCTATAATCTAGTTTATATTAATACAAGCAGAACTCTCATACGTTCAGCTGTTTAAAAACTGCTTCATATTTTTTAACTTTAAAACCTTTTATTATATTACACATTTTAATACAAGTATTTTCCTTATAACTAAGTGTAATTTTGTAATATTTGCAAAACAGTTTTTAATTTGAAAAATAGTTTTCAAATGCAAAAAATTTTTAATTTTTTTTAACAAATTAGGTCATCTTTATTACTGCTTGTGTTTTTAATGTTTTTAACAAAAACGAAAAAAGACGCAGATCTTTTTTTCAACAAATGTGTGTTTCTTGACTAAACTATAGACATAAATGATTTTTTTATTACAATTTTCCATTGATGTTGTAGTTATAGTTAATTTTTTTGCTGTAATTTTATTGCTATTGCTAATGCTGCTGCAGCACAAACAACAACAGACGTGATAAATTTTTGCCTAAAGACTTGAAGAAAAAAATCTAATTGTGCACACAATATGGTAAAAATATACAAAAAAATAACAAATACATACAAACTGGAAGGCACTACACAGCAGCAGCAAATAGCAGTGCCCAGTACCAGTAATAAATATTTAAAAGAAATAAAACAGAAATGAGTTCAAGAATCACAATTTATACAAGTACATATTAGAAATAGCAAAAAGAAAAATATAAAACAAACGGCATAATGATGCCTTCAAAAATTTGCGATAAAGAATAAAAAAAATGCTAAAACATACTGACACACTAATGTATGTAGTGTTATTCGTCATATGTTTAGTTTACCCGACATACTCATTTTACTCTCATTGTTATAGATTTAAATATATAATCGTTTTTTTTTGCTTCAAAATTGCATGCATATTGAGCAAGCCACAGCACCAAATAACAACAAACAGCAATAAACTCAAAATTCTACATATATGCCAAGATAAACATCAGTACCATTTGAAATCTACACATACGAAGGAGAAGAAAAATTACGTAAAAATTCCCCCATTTGCACAAATGGGCAAGTATGCAGTCATATACTACACTAAACAACAGCCAAGGGTATTTTTGAGCTCATCAGTATTGTTAAGTTTAGTCTAGTCTAGTCTATAGTCTAGTCTATAGTCTAGTCTATAGTCTAGTCTATAGTCTAGTCTATAGTCTAGTCTATAGTCTAGTCTATAGTCTAGTCTATAG
>NC_060950.1:5402844-5505052 GCF_022045245.1 Lucilia cuprina
ACTAGACTATAGACTAGACTATAGACTAGACTATAGACTATAGACTAGACTATAGACTATAGACTAGACTATAGACTATAGACTAGACTATAGACTATAGACTAGACTGTAGACAAGACTATAGACTAGACTATAGACTAGTCTATAGATAAGACTATAGACTAGACTTTAGACTAGACTTTAGACTAAACGGTAGACCAGATTAATGACTTAATAATAGACTAGGCTACTATATACACTTCGTTTCGAATATCAATTCAAAAAAACTCGAAATTTGAATTATTTTATATGTTAAGAGCATTTTGAAATATAATTTTAATTGTGATAAGAGAAAAGCCGAGAGCCGAAAGAGATTGCTAAACTTTTGCAGTTGTAAAACCGTTTAAGAGCATAGTAACTCTTTTAAATATTAACTCTTATTTTGAATTTTATCATGCGCAATTATCATGTACTCGTAGTTTTTCTTTCTCTTTATTATTCTCTATTCTTATTTTAATAGTTTTTACACACACAAATAACCATGAGATGTTTTTTATTTTTAATAAAAAACATATTTTAGCGCCTAAAACAAATATTACAAGGCATATGCAGTATTATAATGACGTTTTTTTTGTAAACAGTAGCAGGAAATTGAGCCGACAAAGCTTTGTCTGCTTTTAAATTTAGTTAGTTTAATTAAAGGTGTTATTCTTTAAAAGCAAAAGCATTTTTTTAAGATTTATAAAAGTTTTGGTAATGTTTTTATTTTGTTTAAATCAAACAGATACAGTTAGAGATGTCATTGACAAACCGCAAATCTAATACTACGTACGAACACTACCATCAATAACAGATGTAGCAGAAGAAGAACAAAACATAACCACAAACAAAATAGTCAAAGCCATTAATCAATACAAATAGAATTGAGTTGGATATTTGTTTAGTACTTTCTAAGACTTCCTTTACATCTGTCAGTTGGTTTGTGTTGATTTTTTACATAGGAAACAATAATAACATTGTGGCAACACATATGGTTGTGACACATACTTTAATACTTTTTTCTTCTTCTTGAACACACCCTTCAAAGAAACAGAATCCTGTAGTTTGTGATGTGCTTTCCTAAACCAGTGGGTTTTTATTACCATTTAAGTTCATCTTTGGTTACAAAATTAGCCAGAGAGAGAATCATCATTAGTCATGCTTCAGACAATATATCCAAGAGCAGACTCCGCAATAGACTACTTGTGGTGTGTGAAATAACTGTCTACTTTGTAAGATAAAATAAAAGTAAAGTTAGACTTTTCACACTAACCTATTTCAAACTAGGGAGTATGAGCAATATTTGTTAAAAAGGAAATATTACATAATACTTATACGCACCATTTACCTAAAATTTTCTAACAATAAAAATTTGACTTTCATTACATGTACTGTGCACTAACGTATCTCACCACTGGAGCGCCTATATAGAAACAATAGAGAGTACGTATATTGATCATTTTTGATGAAAAATGGAAAAAGTGTTTTCGGAGGATATCGCAGGATGTTATCCTTTTTAGCATGTAGTAACATCAAATTCTAAAAAATAACTTATTTCCTGGGACACCGGTGCCCTGTATACGTAAAAGAGTTAAAGCCAATTTTTAGAAAAAGCACAGCCTTAGAGGATTACATTGACCCACTGTAAAACTGTAGGGATTTTGAAAAGACATACACACTCACACACATCAAAGCCAAAGAATAAAAGTACAACACATATACATTAAAAATGTATATGAATGTATTTGAATGTGTATATTTTGGTGTTAAAGGTTGCTTTGATACAAGTTTTTCTTGATGATTTTGTTGCTTATTTGTACCAAATATTCAAGGATATGGCCACTTAATAATACTCATTTATTTCTTTTTTCATTTTCTTTAATTTAATAAAGATTTTTATATTAAATGACACAATTTTTAACTTGTTTTTTTTTTAAGTTATATAAATATGTCAAGATTTCCTTTACTTTTGATATATCTCACAAGAGAAACGTTGAGGTTTTTTTTCCAAAATTTTTATCAAAATATTCATATTTTATTTCCTATTGAGTTAAATTGTTTTAAAAGTTATTAAATTTTTAATCCAGTGAGTATGAGTAATATTTGTGTAGACATTTTGTCAATACTTATACGTTAAACATTTACCATGAAAGTTCTATAAGAGAGGAAGCTTGCAAGCTTTTCAGTAATTTATGGAAGAAAGCTTCGAATATAGTTTTTTACTCAGATCGGTATACTATCAACAACCATTTTAATGCAGTGAGTATGAGCAACATTTGCTTAGAAATCTTTTCAATAAGTATGCGACATCATTTGCCATGAAACTTCTATAGGAGAGAGAGAGAGTGCGAAAGAGAGAAAACTTGCAAGCTTTTCGATAATTTATAGAAGAAAGCTTCAAATAAAGCTTTTATGATCTTTATGATGATCCGTATACTATCAACAACAATTTAGCTTGAATACTATGGATCTCGTTATTCCAACCAGTATTTTATTAAGAATTAAGTTATGGATGCAAAACGAGAATATAAATCCTTAGGAAATCTTAAATTAAAATAAAATTCGAATTTTGCATAGATTTAATATTGTGATTTTCGATAGAAGACCTATTATGAAGACTTGGGTTATTATAGGTCGTACTCTTTTGAATTCGAAAGCGTGATTAATTTCATTCAGACAAATTTCTTTTGATATTTTGATTTTTAAACAATTTTTTGATATTTTTCTGTAAGAGGAATATTGGAGGATAGAGTCAATTACAGATCGAAAAATTAAAAGGAGTTTATAGTTCATATGCCAAATTTTATCTATTTTTAAAAAGGGCCCTAATATACAGACTCCTGATAAAGTCCTATAGCCTCTTCAGCATACATTTTATTCTTTATGTTTCCAATTCCAGCAAGACGCTGCTCTAAAAATTTGTTCAAAAATTTATTAAAAATTAAATCAAGCCTTTGGAACTAAAGCTTTTAATAGCTTCCCAAGAAGAAACATATTTTTATTCTTGAGACTCGCCTAAACAATGTTTAAAGCACCTTCATATCTAATATGGTTAAATAATAATATTTAATACAGATTTCTGTCTGATTGTTTACACTACTAAATAGAAAATGTGTCAAGTCTTAAATATTTCCATTGAAAGCCAGAATATTGAGTGTTACAAAAAAAATTAATAATAATCATTCTTAGATGACTCAATAACTTCACCTTCTATTGCAAAACAGCCTTTTGGCAAAGATTTCATTAATACTCGTGTGCAAAACATACAAACATAATTGTTTAAATGTAATTTTAAGTGAAAACTTGCTGACACTGAGTTAGTGACACTGCCTTAAGCTTTAAAATATGGTGCAACATTGACCTTAACTAAAACTCAATGACGAAATCAACTCGTTGTTCAATTTGATGTGTTTTTTTATTTCGCTACTTTTTATTCGAAAAAAAAAAACGTTTAGAATTTAGAACAGAATTTTCTGTTTAGTTAGTTTAGACCAAAATAAACTTGAAATTGTAAAAAAAAATCACAAAACCTCTCTGCCTCTAGTGGTTTGTTTACCATTTCAAGTTAAATTTCAATAAAAACCACATTATAAACCGAATGAGAAACAAATCGAACGCAAAAAAAATATAATTAAAAATGCTGTAAACGTAATAGATTAATAGCAGTTAAAGTAATTTATATTAAAAAACACTCTTACATGCCCACAACTTTAGAAGAACAGAAAAGCAACAACAATTATAACAAATAGTAAAAATAACTAAATGTTTTTTTTACTGCGCATGCGTATAGTTAGGTTTTAATGTTTTAAAAGCTAGACAACAAACCACAGATAAATGTTTTTTATTGTTCATCTCATAACAGCATCACAGGCAAAAAAAGAGACTTAAAAGTTAAGTAATAAACAAATACAATTGGCAAGGACGACCATGTGGTATCCTACACTGACAATATATTTAAAATGATTTACGGAAGAAATTATTTCCTTTTTTAAACATTTCTCAATATTTTGAAATAAAATAAATAGTGTTAAACACATGTTAGAGATTTTAAAATCAAATTCAAAAGTCCTCTGATCCGATTAGTAATACCTATAAATTTATGCGTTACACACATTAGCACAGACCCATTAAAGTAATGTAGCGTGAAAAAGCTTTACTCAATAGTTTTTACAAGTGCAAAAACTTGGTTATGTTCTTGTCATTTATTAGACGACAATATTTAGTTTACCCCGCCTCCTAGACCGACCGTCTGTTCTCTTTCATATTAACTTGCTTATTCATTGGCTGATTTAATCATGCTGTTGTTGTGGTTGTTTTTGTTTTTTTTTATGCTATTTATACATTTTAATAGTTTGTTTTTGTATTTTCTAAGAATCAGGTCAAGGTTAGTAAGACATAAAATAAAATTCCTTGCTTGTTTCTTTTTACCTTTTATAAATTGCAATAACAAGAACAACAAAATGCTAACAACAGTTTGTTTAATATTAATATAACACTTGTTACCAATTCAACAACAACTACATACAACAATTGTTGCTACATATTAATAAATTACTTAGTTTAATATTACAAATTTAAAAAAAGAAACATAAAAAATGTTTAAAAGACTTTTTGATGACAAGAAAATTATTAACGAAATTTTATTTAAACGATAGCAGTCTTTGAAATTTTAAAAACTCAAGAAGGACGTACACAAAAGTTTGTTATAATAACAAAAATTAGACCCTAACACTACGTGGTAGGCAGAAGGTTAATAACAGAAACCTTTTTCAGGATGATTTTGGAGCTAAAACCTTCTAGTTCTGTTCTAGTTCAGATCTAGTTCAGTTCCAGTTCAGTTCTAGTTCTAGTTCAGTTCTAGTTCAGTTCTAGTTCAGTTCTAGTTCAGTTCTAGTTCAGTTCTAGTTCAGTTCTAGTTCAGTTCTAGTTCAGTTCTAGTTCAGTTCTAGTTCAGTTCTAGTTCAGTTCTAGTTCAGTTCTAGTTCAGTTCTAGTTCAGTTCTAGTTCAGTTCTAGTTCAGTTCTAGTTCAGTTCTAGTTCTTTTTTAGTTCACTTCTAGTTAAGTTTTTAATTTAATATTTTCAACCGAAAGCACAATCTCTGACAGTACATATTATAATCAAAACAAAAACAACAAATAAACAGGTACTTACCAAATTTGCAACAGGAAAATAGAATGAAGAGACATAAATAAATTGCAATATTCACTTGCATTTTTTTCTTCTTTTTAAAAACAATAGTTAAATATGAATTAACTGTATTATTTATGAATACTTATTATCATCAATTTTGTAATTACAAGCTTCCAAAATGCAAACACTTTTCTTTGAGATTTATGTGGCAGCAGCAGCCCACAAGTGACCGCAGATAATTTTGTCATATGAAAATTACACTAAATATAAATTTTTAATACGATTTCAACATACACGTTTAGTAATTGTTATCTTTAATGTATTTTAACAATTTTTTACGAAATTAACTTAAATATAAACATATATTTTTATTATTAAACTAACGATCGAATATTTATTAAGATGTTAATACTTTTAGGTAAATGCGCGCACTAAAATGACAACTGTGTGATAAGGTTGCCAGATTAGAGGTTTTAGTATGGCGAGAAATATTCAATAGAGGATTTGGCGATTTTTAAATGCATAAAATGGTTGCAGTACAAATATTCTGTGAAATCTAATTAGGAAATGTGTGTAAATTTCGGCATATTCTATAGAAGTACTTGTAAAACAATATGTTATCCTAAATATTTTATGCAGTAAGAGTTTTTCATGTAATATTTTTCTATAGTGAAATTGTTATATACGCTGTTTATTAAAAAACTACTGTAAGCTGAAAATTTGTTTATAAAAAAACCGTTATACTCAATATTCTCTGTAGAAAAACTGTTATAATGGATAATCTTTTGTATTATAGAAATACATATTACATTGCCGATTTTCTATAAAAAAGATGTTTAATATGACAGTATAAGAATCAATTATATCAAATTTTTTATCTTTAATCAAAATCAAGAATCATGGGTTTAAGAGGTCATAACTACATACATATGTACATATTTTATAAACAATAATAGCTTGCAATTTGTACGTCATTGTTATTAGAAGCTTTAAAGTTTTTTTTTTAATTTTAATTTTCATTGAATTGAATACAAAACGCACTAAATCAAAATCATTTATAATCATTGCCATCGTTTACAATTTTAAATGTTTCATGGCTTCAGTAAAAAGTATTTAAGTATTTGTAAACAAAAAAAAACTCCACCATATGTTTGTTTGACTCTTTTAGGCTGCTTTTTACTATTTTCAAAATGAAATGCAATACAAATATGCTGCTGCTGCTAATGTTTGTTGTAAACTTACTATATTAGTTTATGTGTTTGCGCCTATAGCAAATTGGCTCAAGATCAACTAGAAGCTATTGCACAGATTCGTCTATATAATAATATTAAATACTTCAGCTAGCGACCGTCTGACTGTCTATATCGACAATGGAAATCAATTTTGAAGTGTTTATGTTTGAAATAAATTTTATTAAAGTCAAAGATATAATTATAATGTGATGAAAAACTATTTTTCCAATATCATGGCATCAAAATGTCCCAAGTAATTTTCGTTTTATATAAATTACTGTTAAAAAGATTTGTTTTTTTTTTTTTTTTTTTTTTTTTTTGAATTGAGCAAAAATGTAATTGTTTCAATTAAATAAAATCAATTCTAAATTTTTAAGGTTCTTTATAATTTTAATATTATATAACAAAGGAAAAACTGTTATATTTACACTTTGTAAAAAAAGCAGTCTATAGAAAGATGACTGAACAACTTTTATAGAAAAAAACTGTTATACTGAAACATAATAGAACCATTTCCTATAGAAAAACAAACAAAAAAATAAAATTTGATTTTTTTGTTTTTGTTTTTTTTTTTTTTTGTAAAAAAAACTGTTATATTGAAGTTGATTAAAAAAACTATCATACCGGAAATCTTTTATAAATGAAACTGTTATACTGAATCTGAATATCTACAGAAAATTAATATAATAAAAAACAAAAAAAAACATGCTTTAGAAATGTTTATAAAAAACTGTTATACTGTAATTATGAAAAACTTTTTTTAGAAAAAAACTGTTATACTGAAATTTTGAAAAACTTTTATAGAAAAAAACTGTTATACTGAAACATCATAGAATGACAATTTCCTATAGAAAAACAGTTAAACTCAAATGTTTATTTAAAATTTTTTCATAAAAAACTGTTTTTGATTAAAAAACTATCATACCGGAAATCTGTTATAAATAAAACTGTTATACTGAATCTTAATATCTACAGAAACTTAATGTAATAAAAAATGTTTCATAAATTTAATTTTTCATAAATTTAAACTGTTTAAACTGTTATACTGTAATTATGAAAAACTTTTATAGAAAAAAACTGTTATACTGAAACATCATATAACGACAATAGAAAAACAATTAAATTTTTATTTAAAATCAGTTTTTTTTTAACTGTTATATTAAATGTTGATTAAAAAAACTATCAAACCGGAAACCTTTTATAAATGAAACTGTTATACTGAATCTGAATATCTACAGAAAATTAATGTAATACAAATGTTTCATAAAAAAAGGTTTTAGAAATGTTTATAAAAAAAACTGTTATACTGTAATTAGCTATAGAAAAAATATTTTACGATTTACATATAATAACATAAATAAAAAAAACAAACATATTTTTACATTTATTTTTTTAATTCGTTTTTTATTATTTTTTCTTTTATTTTTCAATAATATAAATTTTTTAGTTATTTATTTATTTTTTTTTCTTTCTATTATTTTTAATTATAATTTAAATAAATGTTCATCTGTGTTTTGTTTTTTTTTTTTTTTTAGTTGTCATCTTAGTATGTATATAAGTAGAGATTTTTAAGTAACTAAACTAAAAACTAAGGAAAATAAATGAATAAAGTTTATTTTTAAGTTTTATTAATATATAACGAAAATGTGTTAAGAACCATCGAACAACAATGTTACAAGATAAGTAAATATCCCCAAATGATATAAATACTAGAGACTACGAGAGTGTTGTTAGATAGTTTAATTTTTTGTTTTAAATATTATATATTTGTTGTGGCAACAATAAAAACAAAAGTTTATAAAAAGAAGGTGAAAACTAAAAATAAAGCCAGTTTGAATAAACAAAAAAATCATATAAAGCTTTAAGCTCTAGAAGCATTTTAATGATTTTTCTTTTCTCATCTTCAAATCTCTTTTATGTCATTATTATAAAACAGGAAAAAAAAAAACGAAAAATATAATTTTCATATTTTGATGGAACAGCTTTAACCAGTTTGACATTGAACCCTTTCGAAATGTGGACCACCTGCATATTCATCATCGTCATCATCCATACCACCCTGAGCTCCCCGACGATCATTTTCATCTCTGGGCTGAAACTCACTTAATTGCACTTCCTCGGCCTCGGCTGGCATAGTAAAAGGTTCTCTTGGTGGCAACAAAGTTTCCAACATTTGCAGTTGTTCGGGCGTAGCAAAACCACTTTCGGGAAATTCTACCACAAATGGCACTAAGAGGTCACCACGATCAAAGGGATTATTACGCAATGGCATACCCTCGCCTGGTATCACTTGAATTTCACCGTGCCTTACCACTTTGCCCGGTTTAGTGGAAAAGCAAATATTTCTGCCGTCTAAGTGCTTAAAACAATGAACCACACCACATAATGCCTGCGTTAGATTGATGTGTATATTACGCATAATGAGATCATTGTTACGACGTTTAAACAAGGGATGTTCGGCTTGTACGAGAACTACTATTAAATCGCCACGATTGCCATGAAGACCTTGATTTCCCTCAGAGGGAAAGGGAATTTTTAATGTATTTGGTGCTCCTTTCTCTACCACAACATCGCGTTTAACATTCTCTTCGACTAGACCTTTGCCATGACACGTGGTACAGCGCAGGTTCTCAGGAATAATATTACCACTTCCTTGGCAAGTCAAGCATATCTTAAAAAAAAAATTAAATTAACATTTTAACTCAATTTTATTAAAACTTTCAGAACTTACCGTTTCCACTGGTGTTAGACCCATGAATACATAACCCGTGGTGCGACCCATACCATTGCAGGCGGTACACTTTTCTTGTGCCTCTTTGGGTCCTCCCTCACCATTACACTGTTGACAGTAGGAAGTCCGTTTATATTCCACTGTCTTGGATACATTGCCATTGTACATTTCCTCCAATGTTACTTCTAATTTAATAACAATTTGGGCAGCTTCACCACGACTCTCCCGCTGCTGGCCCATATTGAAGGGAAACCAATGGGAAAAGAATTCACCGGCATCACTAAAACCATCGGCGCCCTCTTGTAGACCTTTTATACCAAAACGATCATATATTTTACGTTTTTCCGGATCGGAGAGAACTTCATAGGCAAAGGATATCTCTTTGAATTTATCACCAGCATCGGGATTTTTATCGGGATGAAATTCTTTAGCCAATTTACGATAATTCTATAAAAAATGCAATAAAAATTATTTAAAACCATTATTATTGCTTGATTTTAAAGAATTCACTCTTTTACAATACTGTTACAAAGTTGAACAGTCAAATAAATAAGGTTGCCACTATTTGGGAATTATAAGCAAAAATGGAATTTATTGCTATTATTTTTAAAAATGGTAATTATTTTATTTTTGTAATTTTATTTATTATTTGAACTTAATTCATTGAAGGGTTCTATAGTTCAAACGAAAAGTCGACTTTTTGACTTTTTGTATTTTATGAAAAGTCGACTTTTCGACTTTTTGCATTTTATGAAAAGTCGACTTTTCGACTTTCTGCATTTTATGAAGTCGACTTTTCGACTTTCGACTTTTTGCATTTAGTTAAAAGTTGATTTTTCGACTTTTCGACTTTTTTCATTTAATTAAAAGTCGAAAATTTTATTTATATTTTTTCTATTTGTTGCAATTTTTTGATTTTTTTCGACTTCTTTCTATTTTCGACTTTTTCCGACTTTTTTCGACTATTTTCGACTTTTCGACTTTTTTCGATATTTCGACTTTCCGACTTTTCGACTTTTATTTACAAAGTCGACTTTTCGACTTTTTTCATAGACGATAGTCGAGTTATCGACTTTTTTGGAACAAAATAGTCGACTTCGACTTTTCGACTTTTTCGACAAAAAGTCGATTGTTCGATTATTCGAAAGTCGATTGTTCGATTATTCAAAAGTCGATTTATAGAACCCCAATTCATTGATACTCTAATAACTTAAACATATTTTCATATTCACTTTTCTTTGTATTTACAGAATTAAAAAACATATTTTCATCTGGCATCACACAACTTGCAAAAAACATATTTACAGTGCTCTCTTTGCATGTATGTTCTTCTCTCTTTATCTAATAAGTTAACAAAGTTTTTTTCATACAAAATAAAAACAAAATCAAAATTTTGCTGCATTAATCATTTTTAACAATTTAATTCTATTTTTCTTTAATTGATCATTAACTACACATAAAATTCATTGTTAAAATAACAATTTTTCCTATTTACTTTTTACAACGTTCTTTTCTTTTAATTATTCACCTTTGACATTACATATTACTATTTTATTTTTGCATTCATCATTTTCCCAAATACAAATACTCATTTTCTTTCCTTCTTTTTTTACCTTTTGGGAAAAAAATTCATTAATAATTTTTTTCGTTTGTTTTACCTTTTTTATTTCTGCATCTGTCGAGTATTTTGTTACACCAAGTATTTCATACAAATCTAAATTATCCATAGTTGCCGGGTTAGTTAATAATTTTAATGCACTTTATTGATGTTTTTATTGATATAATTATCAAACAAACAAAAAAATATATCCTAATTTTGTACAAAAAAAGAAAATTTCGTTTCAATTGGCTAAAAAAAAAATCCCTTTTTGTCTTTCTTCTCGCAGAAAAGAGACAAGAACAATCAGCGTTGTCAACTCTTTAATTTCAAAAAGCACCAGTTATAGCAAAAAGTCGTATTTAAGCACTCAGAAAAATATTTGAAACTTTTCAAAGAAAATCAATTCGATAAAGGTTTCTGTCTGTACATATGTATGTTAAAATTAGGTATCTGAAGGCCTTGATATTTACAAGTTGCAAATATTCAATACTTTATCAAACATTCTTTTGAAAAGTCTCTTTTTGAAATCAGCAAAATATGCCCATAAATAACATACATACAAACATTTATCTATTCATACATAAATCATACTTTTAATTGTTTTCCCGAACGGACTACGGTTGGTGATAGGTCCTAATCGTTATCAAAGAAGTGAATAGATTTTTCGAAATTTAAAACATTTGAAACAGTTAAACGAACAAAATTATTCGACTTGCATAAAGAAATTTTACATAAACATTTTTTATTTCCGATAAATTATTCTCTGATATGTTTAGTAAAGCCGGCTTTACATGTAGTGTGCACCTCCCTAATAAACAGCTACTAATAAAAAGAAGAAGAGTAAACAAAAAAATAAAGGGATTTTCTATACTTCTTGTCATCTTTGACAAATGGAAATTTGGTAAACAAAAACAAATGAACAAAACTATGAATTTTAAATAGCTGAAAAAAAAATATCAGCCATCTTTTCGATAAAGCTAGGTTTCGAGGCAGGAAACGAGGACAAATTCGTTCTTTTTTAATCGAACTGGGCCAACAAAGAAGAAGGTGGAGTTGTGGCTCCGTCATACAAAAAAAAAAACTAAATTTTTGTTTTTTTTTATAAATTAAATAAATTTTATTGAAAAGAAATTGTAAACTTAACATTAAACTTAAAACTAAATCTTCAAAATAAAAATAAGAAAAAGCTAAATAAACAAACCTGCAAGCCACTCAACACCAAACTTCATCCATCGAGGGAGCAGCCGCATTAGCATCACCACGCCTGGGGTGCTAGGGTATATTTGGTGATATTCCGACTACAGTACAGTGAAATACCGGGACACATAGACGGACGTTCGATTCGGTTCCTTTTCTTTAAGAAAATAAAAAAAAAAAGATAAATATATATTTAAAAAAAAAAAAAAGTGAATAGTGAGATATTTATATAAAAAAATAGGAAGTCTTACGTCTCGTAAATTTCATCCCGCGTGTGAACATTAACCACGCGTGCGCGAGTTAGGTTAGAGCTCTGGCCTAGGGATCAGTGAGTCGCGAGGTTGATTAACCAAGATTTTCCTAAATCTTATATAGGTAATTCTCCTAATAAAAAAAAATATATATAATTATTTAGAAATAAATAAAAGGAATTAGAGAATTTATAATTTATTCGTACCTCAAACTACTTTGACATCTGGACACGTCACGAACAGGAAATATCCATCTACCCTATCCTCATTTGGGAGATACTTCCGATAAAGTAGTTGGCCGCCAGGAACTAGAGCCGGAAATCGGTAATAAATCCGAGAGGTTGAGAAAGTGAAATTATAAATTATTATTATCAGAAGGGAACTATTGAATTAAACCTAACTTGCAAAAGAAACGTCGAAAACTAAAAAGAAAAAAAAAAAATCCAAATTTTAAAACTAAATTTTTAAAATTAAAATTTAAAACTAAAATTTTAAAATTAAACTTTAAAACTAAAACTTTAAAACTAAAATTTAAAACTAAAATCTTAAAATTAAAATTTAAAACTAAAATTTTAAAATTGAAATTTAAAACTAAAATTTTAAAATTGAAATTTAAAACTAAAATCTTAAAATTAAAACTAGAAATAAGAGTAGAACATGAAATCGTCATCTACAAGTAAAATTTTTGTAAATTTTATTCCGATATTTTCGTTTATATAAATTCCTTTTTTTTTAATAAAACAACTTTTATAATGTATAAATGAAAATACTACTTTCCAAGTTTTATTTTAATTAATATGACTGGCTAAAATTCAGTAAACGCGGCGGTAAGTAGGGAAGGTATTGTCTGCGGGGAAAGTTTGGGACATCCCTACTATTGGATGTCATGGCGGGATTCAATCCCGAGTGGGAGGGTTATTTCCTGGCAACAACATCAGCCAGGAGAAGAATTGTTCGATAGACTAGTACGCAGGGAAATGGAGAAAGACTACTTTGAGCCCTTTAACTTTAATATATTTTTGCTGGTATGATTTTTTTTGTGATGGTGTGTGTATTCGGTACAGATTGCTGGCAAGGACCACCCCCTCCGGCGAGCTCCAAGCCCGGCAATCGCGAGCATACCAGCGCCGCCGGCAATCTGGCCACACTGTTTTTTTTGTTGTTTATTTTGTTTTCTGTTTGTTCAATGAACAAACAGATGTTCAACAAATCCACCAACCCACACAGTACATACACGATCACACAAGTAACATGATCTGTTTAAAAATTTGTGTAGAACGGATGGGATCGCCTAAACGCAATATGTTTAGAGAGAAAATGCGGATGGAAAATTTTTTGATATGATCCAAAAAACAAACAAGTCGCATCAGATCAGGGATGTATTTTTATGTAAACACATACAATAAAAGTGAAACAGCTATTTCCGTCTTACTTTGTTATTGTTTTATACAAATCGTGTAAACACAAAATATATAAATCAAACGACTATTATTCCCTTTTTTGTCATACGGATGGATTTTCATTTTACTTTTTCATTAGACTTGTCGTACGTAAAATGTGATCATAGGGGAAACAGAGACGTCACGAGCAAAAAGATATTTCCCTCTCTTTCGCACAAAACGATTTCAATGTTTTTTTTAGCTGTATTTTACATACCACTTTACATCAAACAATTTCAAAATCAAACAAAAGCTGATTTTAGACTTTTTCAAATGTCAAAAGTGACACCTCTGTATACTTTGTTGTGTGATCGTCTGAAGGGCCCTTAACACCGAAATTATTAAAAAGCACAAAGGCTTAGTGACTAAGCAAATATTTTTTGCATCATCGTTTTTTAAAGCACTAAGTAAACAACACTAAGAACAATGACAACCAGCAATGTTTGTATGGTAGCGTTTTTATGTGGGTAATAATAAGCGATTTCACGTTTCTTTTTCAAACGAAAGGAATGATTTTGACAAAAAAAAAATATATTATTACGAGTTTCCTCTAATTTAACGATATGAAAAAAATGTTATACTTTTTATTAAATTAAAAATAAGTTCTGCCTTTTTCAGCGATTTTTTTGAATACATTTAAGAAATTTACTGCGTATATTTTGTTAGAGTTGCCACGTCTATAAAGTACTAGCGCGCAACCTTTTGAAAATACATTTTGTAATAAATATTTGTTTGTGTATAACAAATATAAATACGTTAAAAATAATATCAATATATATTTTAATAAATAATAATATAGGAAAATTTGATAGAAGTATCTAAAAAAGCTACGTTATTCAATTTTGTTAAAATAGTATCAAAAATACAATTTGTATTGTTTGATCCCAAAACGGATTATTTATTATGATTAGAATCAAATTTTCTATACGTTATAAATATCACTATTAACGCATTAAAATTTTATTTCTTTAACATAAATACTATATAAAAGATCTTTGGAAACTGATTAATAGACATTAATTGCAATTTTTTATAGATATTAAAGAAAATGAATAAAAATATAAAAAAACAATTTATACTTTTCATGAACTTTAAAGATTATGAATGAAAATGGTTTGGTGAAACAATTTTTATTCGATTAATTAAAAAAGAAATTTATTAGAAAAATAATTTTTATAAGAAAATGAATATTATTAGTTTTTTCTGTCGCATTAAATATTTTTAAATTAATTAGATAATTTTTAAACTAAACCCATAAAAGAAGACCTAGATTGCTATATTGCCATATCCTGTTCTCACAGGATGTTTTTTATTATAAACATTATTGCCATATCACTATACTTTAACCCGCATAAGGGATTTTCATAAGTTACGAGAAATAAATAAACAAAATTCTTTGCAAACTAAACATTTTCAAAACTATTTTTATATATAACAAAATAAAAAGTAAAAATTAACTAATAAGGAAGCAATTGTTCCTCATTAATCAAATTAAATATCATAAATAATATTATTAAAATGAAAATACACACAAAACATTTTAATATTGCCACAAAATTCCTACAATGTATTTTCGAATTGGCAACTCTATACTAAACGGTCAGCCATTTTTATCATACGCCTAGATCACGTCACAACACATAACAGAGCTGCATTTCATAAAATCAAGTATACCAGCTAAATTAAATATTTCTAAAATAATTTCCATTAAATAAGTAAAGCAAAATAATAAACTTAATTAATAAACAAAAGAAAAACTTCCAAATAAAATATTAAGTGTCGCTTAAATTGGTTGTGTAATAGCTAATCGCACAAAAAATGTATTAGTCATTAACTAGACGACTACTACTAAATTAAACAACTACGTTGTATGGGGACGACGACGGCCATCTTTTTTTCATTAACGTCACACAAATGCTTGTGAATAGACACACACAGAATTTGTTTAAAATTTTTGTGAAAATTTTACCCAAAAAACTACGTAAAAGTGCAAAAAATATTATTAAAAATTAAGTTTTTCAATATATTTGCCATAAATTATTAAAAATTAATGGACAAAAATCGTTTATAGTGTGCTTAAAGTTAGTGGAATTTTTTTACATCAGCCGAGGCGAGCGAAAAAAAATTTTGTGTGTGTACCACCAAACGAATTTGTGTAGAAAGTCATAAAACACGAAAATTACTAGGGCGAGAAAGAGAAGGTCGTAAAAGTGTGCGATAGAGACGGCAAATCATCTTATTTTTTTGCATTGTTTTGATTTTTGGGACTTGGTCTTGTAGTGTATTCAGAGGTTTTCTGGAAAATGATGGAAAATTATGAACAGGCTAGATTAAATTCAGATAGATTAGAACAATTAGATGATGTGCTACCTATAAAATTGCAGGAAAGAAATGAATTCTTTAATTCCGTGGAGGAATTTGCTGTAAACAACAAACAAAATTTTAATTTTGGCGCCAATATTTTGAACACAAAAACAATGTCGACTTCGTCGTCGTCAATGGCATCTACAACAACAGCAACAACAAATGCCAATAGTAGTAGTTGTGGCGAAGAAGTGGTCAAAACAAATAATGAAATAATCAAAACATTAACATTACCGCCAACGGCTGATGCAGATTTGGAAGCATCTCTAATAGCGGACACACCAGTAAGTGTAACTGATGATCCTGAGGATCCCTTTAAAAGTATCATGGATAGCGAGGAGGAAGATGATGACGAAGAAGAGGAAGAGCAAAGCTATCAAACAGATAACAATGATAATTCACAATTAACACAGGACTCCTCCCAATTTCGGCAGTCGTCTAAAGAACATGAAGATGACGATGAAGACAATCCGGATACAGATGATTCGACTACAGATTCCGATTTCTCGGACCTAAGTGGCCTCTCCGATATGTCGGGTCGTGAATGGAAGCCCATCAATCAACGTCCCCTAAATTGGGTACAGAAACAAATACATTCAGGAGCCAATCCCAGAGAAATACTCTCAAAATTTCTACCTTCTTCGGCTCAACGTATTAGTCCGGAACTAACCGATATGACTTTGTGGCGTATATTAGCTAGCATGCTATCAGAACCACCCCGTAGAAAGAAACTTTCATATGTCAACACTTTCGAGGATGTCATTGATCTTTTAAACAAATCCAAAAACATTATGGTACTCACTGGTGCTGGCGTTTCGGTATCGTGTGGTATTCCCGATTTCAGATCTTCGGACGGCATTTACTCACGTTTGGCTAAAGATTTCCCCGATCTGCCTGATCCCCAGGCCATGTTTGACATAAATTATTTCTCGCGAGATCCCCGTCCTTTCTATAAATTTGCTCGTGAAATCTATCCGGGACAATTTAAGCCCTCTCCCTGCCATCGTTTCATAAAAATGTTGGAACAAAAGCAAAAGTTGTTGCGAAACTATACACAAAACATAGACACTTTGGAACAGGTGGCTGGTATTAAAAATGTTATTGAATGTCATGGTTCCTTCTCGACAGCCTCATGTACTAAATGTAAGTACAAATGTGATGCTGACAGTATACGCAGTGATATATTTGCTCAACGTATACCGGTGTGCCCGCGCTGTCAACCCAATGTAGAGCAGAGTTTGGATGCTTCAGAGCCAGTGTCGGAGAATAATTTAAGGCAGTTGGTGGAGAATGGCATAATGAAACCAGATATTGTTTTCTTTGGCGAAGGTAGGTGTAGAATAAAAATTAAACTTAATTTCTAGGTTTATATGTACTTGAATTTACTATTTATTAATTAGGTCTACCCGATGAGTTCCATACAGTTATGGCCAGTGATAAGGATAAATGCGATTTGCTTATAGTCATGGGTTCATCATTGAAGGTGCGTCCCGTGGCTTTAATACCCAGTTCTATACCAAATCATGTACCACAGATACTTATCAATCGTGAACAGCTGCATCATCTCGAATTTGATGTTGAATTGCTGGGCGATGGTGATGTTATCATCAATCAAATTTGTCATCGTTTGGGTGAAGATTGGAAAGATATTTGCTTTAGTGAGGAAGTATTAAAAGAATCCAAAGATTTGATACCCCTGGATGATGATTCGGAATTAGATGAGGATACAGCAAAAGAAGTTTCTGCGGATATTATGGATACACTATCAATGAAATCAAATCATACTGCTGCTACTCCAACCACAACTACTTGTTCCGATTCGGGTTTTGAAACTTCATCCACCTGCTCTAAAAAAGAAGGAGAATTTCTTTCTCCAGAATATATGGATGAACCCATGGAATCGGCTAGTTTTGGTGGTTCTTGCGATTATCGTCATTTATCCATTGACTCGTCAAAAGATAGTGGTATATTGGGCGATGCTTCTAATTCTGCCCTAACACCCACTTTTTCCAATTTGATGGATACGGCAGAATTGAACAAAAACAGCAACAACCTCAATATGCCCGCCTCTACAACACAAGCTATAAACAATAAGCCTGTAGTGGATAATTTACACAATACCAAAACAGTCGATACCAATTGTTCTGAAGCCGAGAAACAAAGTATTAAAAGGCAAATGAAACATCAAAGTGCCGCTGAACGTTTATACAAAGGAACCTATTATGTACACGAAAATACAGCATCATATGTATTTCCGGGGGCCCAAGTTTCATGGTGCTCAGATTCAGAAGAAGAAGATGATGAAAATTTAGATGAATATGATGACAATCTGCCACACAATGAAGATGAGGATACAAATCATGCGCCTTTGTCGCCCTTAATGACACCTTCGGTGGAAAATGAAATGGTTAATGCAATTTCCAATACCACGACCAACACACAACAAACCAGTAATAGTTTTACTAATAGCGTGTTATTAAACTCCTGCCTTCCTCAAAAACCACAACCTCAAACGCCGCCACCACAACCAATACAAACCCACAGAAAACGTCATTCAAATGAGACACAAGCTGAGCCAGCGTCATTTGAGTCTACTTCTCCAGCTGAGGCTAACGAGCATACTACGGGCAGTAATAGTCATCCTCCTCATAAAAAGCGACGAGATTCTGCAGAACAAGTAACTATAACTTCCCCAAACATCAGTTTAGAATCTTCATAAACACACCATATTTTTTTCTATTTAGTGTAAGTTTTATTTAGTTATTTTTTTAATGTGTTTGTAATAATTTTAAATTTATAATTAAGTATAATTATTTAACAAAAAAGATTTATTTAAAAATTACTTGATTTCGTTTGAAGTGAAAATTTTGATTAGAAAATTATTGAGCTTTTCTTTTTATTAGATTTTTACTTAAATTTAATTGAATTGAATTATGAAGATATATAATTTTTTTTCGAGAACAGTTATGTTTTAGATTATAAAACTTATTAAATGAAAACTTTTATAAAGAAAAGAAAACTTTTTGTTAAGGAAAGCTTTTTAAAGAAAATTTTTATATTGAAAAATTTTTAAAAGAAAATTTCTTGCAAAAAAAAAAACTTTAATTAAAGAAAGTTTTTTAGGAAAGAAATCATTTAGAAATTAAAGCTTTTAAAAATTAAAACTTTTATAAAAAGCTTAAATAAAAGTTAATTTATAAAAGGTCATTTTTATAAATGAGAACTTTTGGAATATCGTTTCATATTAAAATAAAGCTTTTATAAAAGTAAAATAATATTTTTATAAAACTTTAAAGCTTTATAATAAGGAATTGTGTATAAAAGAGTGCTTTTATAAAAGGAATCGTTAATAAATTAAATCTTCATAGAAAGCTTTTATAAAGAAAAGCTTTTATTAAGGGAAGCTTTTATTTAGAAAAGCTTTTTTTAAGAAAAGCTTTTATTTAGAAAAGCTTTTATTAAGAAATGCTTTTATTTAGAAAAGCTTTTATAAATAAAAGCTTTTATTAAGAAATACTTTTATTAAGAAAAGCTTTTATTTAGAAAAGCTTTTATAATAAAGCTTTTATTAAAAAAGCTTTTATAAAGAAAAGCTTTTATAAAGGAAAGCTTTTATAAAGAAAAACTTTTATAAAGGAAAGCTTTTACAAAAAAAGGTTTAATAACTGAAGATTGTGAAAAAATTGGAAATTTTTTTAATTAAAAATAAAAAGTTATAATAACTAACAACTTAATTTAACATTTATCTTCAATACTTTTGTAATTATGTGTAAATTTGTTTTAGTTTTATTAAATTTTAAATAGTTTTTAAGAATTAAATATATATTTCATTCTTTGGATAACACAGTACTAAGCAGCTAAAATTCCCGCCACTGTTGTTAATTTTAAAAATGAATTAATTGTGGAATTTAAAGAAAAAAGTAAAAATGCTGTTGAAAGAAATATAAAACCCTAAACCAACACCCCCCCACTTAGAGTTATTCGATGTAAATAGTTATTTAAAATCGCTTATTATTTTTGTTTATTTAAAGCATTTATTATAATATCAAACAAAAAGTAAATAAAACTATTAAAAAAACAAATCTAAATAAATACATTTTTAATTAAACCAGAGAAAAGCTTACAACAAAATATAGTTTTATATAAATTTAAAGCATTTTTTTTGAAATTTTTTCTTTTTTTAATAAAATTTAAACTAATATAAGATTTTTTTGTATGAAAAATAACTAATAAAATCTAAAGTATTTTTGTTATTATATTTTTAAGGCTTGAAGCAATATGAAATTCTTAAGAATTTTAATGAATAATTTGTGCGTTTGCTATATTTCGTTTTGTTTTGTTTTTCATAATTTTAATAACAAACAAAAACAAAAACTTTAAATAAATAAACAAAATACACACAGCGCACACTTAAACCTTTTACACACACAAACAAAGAAGTAAGATATTTAAAAATTAAAATTAATTACAGAAAAATAATATAAAAAAAATTATAGTTAACTATAAATAAATAACTATTTATGTAATTATAATAAAACTAAAATATATTAACACAAAACTAATTTATTTTCAAATATATAGTAAATAGTACTATGTAATTTTATATTAAAAAGAAAAATTAATAACAGCAGTTGAAAACAGCCAGCCTACCTTAAAACATACCTAAAACATACATAATAATACTATATATATATTTTTCTAAATAAATCTATATAAACAGTAATAAAAAACAACATAAAGTTTCCCTTTTAATAAAGAAACATTTTGAAAAATTACACAAATCTAAACAATTTCTAACAAAGAAAATTAAAATCTAAACAACAATTTACTTTATATACTTAAAATAATTTTTCTTTAGCTTTTTACTCTTAAATCTAAACTTTTTTAATGTTTTTGTTTAATTATTAATTAATATTTAACTTAAACTTAATGTTTTCTTATTATTAATAATAATTTAGTTGCTAAAAACAAAAAGAAAACTTTACTGTGTAAATATTTAGCTTTAATTTTAATATGTTTTTTGCTTCCTTCCGAAATTCTTTTATTTTTGTTTTATCAAACATTTTTTTTGGGCAATCTCTTTTGGTATTCTTTAATTTTAGATTTTGTAAGAAATATGCGTTTTTTTTTCTTTAAAATATTACAAAAAGAAAATAATTAAAATAATAATTTTCAATAAATTGTTGTATACACACACACACACACATATGCATAGTTATAGTAAACCATATTACAATTGTGTTTTAATGAAAGTCTAATTATGAAAAAACAGGTAATTATTCATGACATTAACGGCGGGTTTCTTAATACTCAGTTAAACTAAGCTTAACTTGTTGTTAGCTTAGACTCTAAACAAATTTAGGCGGACTTTAACCGATGATTGTGTTTTTCAGTTTTAGATTTAAGCTCAGTTAACTTTGTTAGTATTGCCAACTTTTCACTCAAAAACATAAACAATGACCAGCTGTTTTTTGCAAACAATACTTTTGTAAAATGGAAAATTTTGGAAAAATATTAAACATTTATAACAATAATAAATAAAACAAAACAAATCAGAAAATTGAAATTTACATAAATTTTTAAGTTTTTATTCTTTCGAAATAATTATTTTATTGTTTTTGTTAATTGTGTTTTCTCACTTATAACTTGAGTTTAATTGGCCAATTACACTCAGTTAAACTAAGATAATATGTAACTTTACTGATAACTGAAAAAAACAAAACATATATTAAACCAGGTTTAACCAAAGAATGAAGATTATCTTTATCAGAAAAACTCGCCCTAAATCGTTATTTTTTAGAATTTTATGTCACTACATGCCAAAAAGGATAACATCCTATGATATCCTTTAAAACACTATTTCCATTTTCCATAAAGTGTAAGGTGAAGTCGTATCAATAAAAATTCCGGCAGTTTAGTTTTGTGCCTGAAAGGGTTAAGAATTACCAGCCTTAGCATTAACTACACAATTTTTTAAAGCGCTGCAACATCTTCTTGCATTGCTGCTCCAAATTTTCTTGTTCCATGACAAAGTCGAAGTAAATTCCGTAAGTTTTAAACTCTCGAATTTAAAATATACATATAACATATGTAAAATCTTAACCTAACTTTCAGTCTTCTAATAGAGATTCAAATTATTTGATTTCAATATGAAATTATTCAATTATTTCAAAGATACAAAACTTTTTAATAAAACCAATTGATAACAATTTAAATCATATATATTTTGGCAATTTTATTAGAACAAACATTTACGTTAGTTGAGACAAACACAATTCACAAAAAAGAGAAAATACATAAAACACAAAATACAAATTATAAAATAAATATTAAATTTAAACATAAAATTAAAATTTAACATCACAGATGTCCAAGATTTAATAAAAAAAGTTAATAAATCATTTAACCAACGAAGCCATTTTTTGTGTTAACAATTTTGCATCAGCTCCCGCAAAACTCGATACACGCCTTTGATTTTTAATAAAAACAAATGTCGGCATACTACGTACTTTATAATAATCACAGATATCTTGAAATTTATCGACATTTATCTTTATAACAATGGCACGATCCTTATAGTGTTTCACCAGCTTGCGTATATGAGGCTCCATTTCTTTACAGGGACCACACCAGGTGGCATAAAAATCCAAAACCACCAGTTTATCACCGGCTCCAGCAATTTGTTTCTCAAAATCACCAGCACTTTTGAGTATGGAAACCATGTTGAATATAAAATATATTTTGTGATTTGTTCGTTTTTAATAAAAAAATATATATTTTTTAATTATTTTTTAAGTTACTAGTATTTAGTTTGAATTTTAGAATACAAATGATGCTGTAACTATTAAGTTAAAGTCATCTTGATTATATCTAACTGTTCCAGCTGAATTAACGGTTGTTTTGAGACAACAACAACACACACACATATTAAGCCGTTTTAGAACTAAAAGGGAGGCAAATTCACCAAAGTGTTTTGTTATTTACAGTGTTGTATTTTTTAAATACTTAAATCACATTAATGTGGTGAAGTAATTATGAATATTCGAAAATGAAATTTTTAAATTTTTAGCAATAAATTAAAGTTTATTGTATTTTTACAAAGTGTATTTTATTAATTAAGAACAAAATTTATGTTTTTAAACATAATTTATTATACCCTTAAAACACAATTAAAATTCAATATAATTATTTAAAGAAAATAATAATAATAATACAATTTAACTAATAAAAAACAAACATTCAAACTAATCCATTCTTTAAGTTTTCATTTTACATCTAGCGTCCATCAAAAACCGTAAACAAATGTTACCGTTCTCTTAAAAATGGAAATACTTTCTGTAGTTCAGCTTTAGTTTTACAAGCCTCCACCTGTGGCAATGTCTCTACCAGGTTCAGTAAATAAATTTGTAATTGTTGTCGTCTTTCTTCGACAAATTTTATGTTCATATTGCCAAAACGTTTTTTGGGTGGAAATTCCACCGAAGACACACTGGGATGTGTTTTCAATAATGATTTGTGGAGTTTATTAAAATCACTATAACGCCGCCATATAGACCAATGTTCTAGATTTTGTCTCATGGTTATGTGGATTTCATAGAGATGGAAAGAACCTGTAGCCGGTTTAGACTTGTGGAGTTTAGTGTGTGGAATGGTAATGAGAAAATTAGTGGCAAATGAAGAGGAAGGATCGATGCCAGAATCCTCAAAATGCTTCTTAAGTCTTCGTATTAGTTGACGATTTTCTAAGCTCAATTGGGCCACTCTAGTTTCCAGCAGAGAACAACGTTCATTAATATCTTTCAATTGTTCCTCTAATTGAACATGTTGCGGATTGTTGCAGGCATTGTTCGATGAATATTTGCTCGACTGGGAGGAGGTGTCACCGTCTAGATCATGATAGGAATTTGCCGATGATATGGAACCATTACCGGTACCAAAATCGTTTTGTGGTGGAACCGGTGCAAAGTTTAAAGGTTCTTTAAGAAATTCTAACTCTGGTTCTATAGGATCGGAAGGAGTATCATCAAAGGTAGAGGGTAACTCTTCAAGGGCATCACACAACTGTTGAGAAGTTATCGTAGTGGAAGATGTTTCAGTATTATGGTTATTAGCTTGAAATTGCATTAACAAGTCATCCGTAGAACTGGTGCAAGCTATGGGACGCTCCACTGCGTTGGACTTACGTTTGATTTTATTTTCAACTTTAACCGGTGTAGGAGCATATATAAGTGGTTCTTCTTTGGCTACGCTCTGTTGAACACTGTTGGTCTTAACAGCTACATTTAGCTCAGTCTTATCCACCGATAAAGCAAATAAAACCGGATCTAAAGTTTTAATCAGTTCCGGCAATAATTTGGTCATTTTATCATCCAACAAAACTGACCAATGTGTATAGTAAGACATAAGTATTTGATACTCCGATAACCAGGTGAGTAAATACCTCTGTAGAGAATGTTCATTTAGAGCAGCCCGTATAAAGGCCCGGCCTTTACCCGCTTTAGTCCATACTTGTTTTAAATTTTCAAAACGCTCTTTTTCATGGGCCGTAAGAAAATTCTGACAAAAATCCCAAAAATTTGATTCTGTAGTGGCTGTTAAAGTATTCGAAGGGCGATTAGAGGAAGATCTGGTAACAATTTCTTGCATATTTTGAAAAAGATTTGCCGCCGAAACTACAAAATTTAACTGAGTTGGTTGTTGCGGCTTTAGCCCATATTGGAAAGCTTCTTCGAGTGCCTCACATAATTCGGCTACAGTTTCATCCGTTTCACTGGCCAGTTCCTTGCGTCCATTAAAACGTTTAGCACACTGATCTATAGACTTTTTTAAGCGCTCAAAAATGTCATATTTTCTTTGATGGAAAATCGAACCGACTTCCGAAACAACACTTTCAATCGGCAATGAGTAAAATGTTTCGGGCAAAGCTGAATATTCCTCAGAGGCAACACATTCCACCGTTGTTTGTTTCTTATGTGCTCCAGTTTGTTCTGTGCTTAGTGAAGGTTCTTCTTCCTGTTCTGTGGTTGGCATTTTTAAGCGCTATATTTTTTTGGTATTTAGTGCAAGGTTGTCCAGAATACATCCACCCTCCCGTTGTTGACGTTTTTACAATTTTTATTATGACTAATCACACCGATGGCTTTAGATTCAATTAGTTTATCTGTTTGCTTTACATAAATTATTGGTATTTGTTCAGATAGGTTAGTTATAAGATTAAATGTTTAAATTGTTTAATTTTTGTTTTTTATTATTAAACTTTTTGATATTTTTCGTTTAAACAAATTAATATTACGACGTATAGATTTTTTGTTATGCTGCCATTCACCATAAAGTGTTGACATAAAAATTTATTGACAATTAAAAAACAGAGTTGTTATTATAACAGATGTCAACCAGTGGGTAAAATGTTAAGAGGAATTAATAAAAAATATTAAATTTTATTTAATATTTATCCACGAACTAATTAAAAACTTAAATAAAACTATTTTATTAATACACATTAGAAATATATTGAAAATAATTAAAAAAAATTAAATTTCTAAAGTTTTTTTTTAAAGTAGAATTAAAATTTTAATTTAATTTTTTAAAATGCATTGACAACACTAACTTTTGTTTTTATTGTTATCGCTCATTCCATTTTACTTTTTATTCTGCTTTTAGGTAGTTGCCATAATGACGTCACAACTCGTAAGATAAAATTGATAGTTTGGCCCGCACCTTACTCTTCTCTAAAATATTTTGATGTTTTTCAAAATATCACAGCAAAACAAAAACATAGTTGTTGATAAACAACAACACTAAGCAATAACAAAAACAAAATGTAGAAAAACAAAACAAACTACTAGCCCCCAAGAGTATATGAACAAAAACTCGCTGAATAAAATTACCATTCAACAAATAAAAAGCAAAGTGATAAGTTCAGTGAAAAATAAAGAAACTCTTAACAAAAAAACTAAAACAAACTAACATTTAATAAAAAGCAATTCATTTTATTTTCTATACCCAATAAAAAAACACAAAAATTAAAAAAAGTGTAAAACATATTTCAAAGAAATACCTAAAAAGCAAACATTTTTTTCTCCAAACAATTTTTCTTGGTAAAAATTGTAATTTTTAAATTAAATAAAAGTGAAAAAATTAAGTGCATACTAGAGCAATAGAAAAACTTGTGTTGGTTTCTTGGCAGTGGCCATAGAAAAAAAACTTGTAACATTACTTAACAAAGGAATTTTCAAGAAATAAAATTGTTTAATTATTAAGAAAAGCAAAGAATAATCAGTGTATTCTTGCGAAAAATCGTTTAAATTTTTTATTCCCTTGAGTTAATTACTCAGCAAGTGTTCGATGAATAATTTAACAACTACTCTACGCCGTTACCCGAAAACACTTGGCAGTGTGGGCATTTTGACCACGTAAGTAAAAAAAATACGAAACTGCTGCAAATTTATACAATATTTAACAATTTAGGGTGTTTTATATGTACTTATTTATATATGTATTAACAAATTGGTCTGCTGATAATTTATAAAAGTTAATTTGAGGTCAGAATTATCAAAAGCTAATGTTTTTTTTTTTAGCTATAACAAAATTTTGTGGCCATGAGTTGCTCTTTATTTCTGCTTATTCTGCATTCTTTGTTCTGTTTTAAAATCCGCCAGCTAAGTAAGCTTATCGTTTCAAATACTATTTATAACTACCTAGTTCCACTTGTGGCCATGACTCTATCGGGTTCAATCGGGTTAGATTTCAGCTTTTCCAGTCGGATCTCAAGTTAGAAGTGTTTTGGTCTCTTCATTTAGAAACACATATTTTGACGTATTTTTATACAGTTAAAAAGATGACTGAGTATAGCTCTTCTGCCAATTTGCTTCCAATATTAGTTTTTAGTTATTTTTTTATTAAAATTTGCTTAATTTCATTATAGGTAGTTACAGAAAAATACTAATAAAACTTTATTAAAATCATTATTTTATACAAAACAAAAAAATCTACATTAAAACAAGGTCATATAGTTAATTTTTTATTAATTATTAAACAAACATATGCTCCAATTCTCACTTTAAAAAATTAATCATCAAAAGTGGTCTGATGTTTTAGCTGTTTTCTAAATTTAATACGCACATACATACATACATACATACATACATACATACATACATACATACATACATACATACATACATACATACATACATACATAAATACCTACATATGTGTGAGTTGTGAGAAACTAATATGTACTACAAGCTAACACAAAAAAGGGGCTCGCCTTTTAAATTACACACAAATTTTGTAAATTGTTTATTTTTAACAAAATATTGCTTCATGGGTATTAATAATAAAAAGAATAATATATAAAAATACAAAAAGCGAATGTACCAATAATTTTTAACAAGTTCCTTATATTTTTATATGTTGCTTTAACAAAAGATTATTTACATGAATTTTTATTTTTGTAAATAATGACGTCATTACATTGTTTTTATAAAAAAATGCTTTAACGATAAATAGTAAACAAAAACATTGCACAAACTGTAAACATGTTTTGATACACTAAAAAACAATAATTACAAAAAACAGACCAAACCTTTTTTTCTAAATTTTGAAGAGAAAAAAAAAAAAACATTATTCTGCGTATTAAACAAAAGTTACAAATTTATTATTAATTTGAAATTATTGTTATTACTATTAATTTGTTGTTGCTTCCTGGTTAGTTTGCTCTCTTACTTTGTTCTCTCTTGTGTTGTGAATGGTAATGATCAAAACAAAACATACGATTTTGTTAAAAGAAGACAGTCGTAGACTATCTTCTATCCATTTGTATTTGAAACATAAAAGAAGGCCACTAGCACTATTTTATGATAAAAACTAAAAAAAAAACATAATACACGTAAAACTTTTTTTATTTATCATAAAAAATTAGAAGAATTTGTATTTGTATTTAAAGTATTTTTAGCAAATGACATACATATAGTGATTTTCGAAATAAAATCATTTAAATACTATAGGTACCTATATATTTTAGATACACGTGAATGAATCTCTTTCTATAAACTTTTTTCTCTCAGTGTTTTTTTAGTAACTGGATTTTAACATATTGGGGGTCTTGAGTAATTTATAAATAAACTTATATTTGTATAAAAAGAGAAGCTAAATGTTGACATACATAACTTTAGTTTGTTATTTTAAAGAGTGTAAATAATCTTTAGTTTTATTATCTATGAATTCACATTAATTTGCAAATGCTTTTAAAGAATTTCTATTTTTTTTTTGCGTAGTTTGAAATGTTTTCAATTAAACACAAACAAAAACTTTCAAAATATCATTCGATACTTTTTAAATGCGTATGATCTATAATTACGCACTATGTATGTATATATCAGCATTATAGTTTTAAAGCTTTTGGTAGGGGAATTCACATACTTCCGTTAGAATACAATCAAATAAAAGGACCAGCTGTCCCAAACATATAACAACTACAACTACTTTATAGTTTAATTAAAAAATTTCCAATTTTTTTAACTTTACCTTTTAGATGCGGCCTTATTCTTTACGATAAACGTCATTTGCAAAGATTCATTTCGAAATTTGTTGACAATAGCAGCGATAAGAATGACAAGACTCCTGAACCGGATTACATCTACATTAAATATCACATCTACAAGGAATCGATGCGTAAATTGAAACAACAAGAGGAAGATGAAAAGAAATGGATTAGTGTTATTGTAAATCCAGTGGGAAAATGGTGGAAAGCTGTAAAACATTCGATTGCCTGGCGTTTATTGAATATAGCACAGACTGGTTCGCATCATGAGCGCCTAAAGGCGGTTAGACAATTGGCACGCATAGATCATTTGAAAGATTGGGATTTTCGTCATTTGGCACAAATATGTGATGCTCGTACGGCTGTTTCATTGGCCCGTTCTGGAGCTGATACCCGTTGGTTTATACCAGTTCACATGAAAGGTTGCATTAAGAATCCAAAATTGGTATTATCTGAATTACATGGTCTTTTGGAACGTCTCAAGCCACGCTCTTGTGTTAAACATTTCTTTGCTAAATATTTCCCTCAACAAGATCCAGTGGAAGATGTTTGTGAATTCTTTACCCAAGACCATCCTGTTTCGTTTAATGTTCAAGAAACTGATATGCTAAAGGAAATCATTGCATTTTTACATCATGTTACCAAAGAGCCAGAAGTGGCCGAACAAATCATTAAGGAAGGAGGTTTGGTACATCTTATGGAATTGTGCAAGATCTTTTCGGATGACAATGAAACTTTATCTACACTCTGCAAAGTATTGGCCAATATGTCGATTATCAAAGATAGTGTTGAGCACTTCTTTGTTAGCGGCTGGATAAGTGTGTTGGCAGAATGGCAACAGTGTCCCGATTTACGCTTGCAAGTCATATCGGCTAAGACAATGGCGAATCTCGATCATGATGATCCAAATTATACAGTTTACGCTCCCAATGTTTATCCCTTACATCCACGTTTGCGTACTCGTGATAAGCCAAAAGCTGATATCATATTTGTTCATGGTCTTTTGGGTGGTGTTTTTATAACTTGGCGTCAGAAAGATCGTAAACCCACTGAATTGGGTCTGTATGGTAAAAATGCATTTTACACTAGTGAAACCGATGATGTATTCTTGGTAGGAGAACAGAGACGTATACAAATGAGAAAGAATGGCAATGGAAATGGCAACGGAAATGCTAAAGATAAAGTCAATCCTAAGGGAAATGTTAAGGGTATTGCTCAAAATGTTGCTGGAAAAGGTGTACAATTAATCGATAATAAAAATGGTGGCCATAAAGAATCAGGAAGCATTGAAACAGGTAGATTACTTTTTAATAAACTTCAATATAAATATAATTTTTTTGGTAATTGTTTTTCTTTATTTATTGCAGACGCGCTTTTGAAAGCCACTACCAAACATTCGAATAAACCTTTGCAAATAAGTGATAACGCTACCAAGGAGTTAGTTGAGACTCTACAAAATGAGGCTGAATTAGATCCAGAGTGGGAAGTTGTTCATCCCGATGTACCTTTGGCAGCAAATGAAAACTGTTCGGGAGAATTCAGTGTGCCTGGTAATGAATGGTTAAATCAAGATCATGAAGAAGAATACACAAATTGTTGGCCTATGGAATGGTTGCCAGAAGATTATCCCAATACTCGTATTATAGGCATAGATTACACATCAGCCGTTACGGAATGGTCGGCCAATTTCACAAAATATTGTCCCTGCGAAAAAGGTCAAGGACACTTGGATGTGCGGGCCACCTCCCTCTTAGAACGTATAACAAAGGCTGATATAGGCAACGATAGGCCTGTAGTCTGGATTGGTCATTCCATGGGTGGTATATTAACAAAGCTTATATTAATGAAAGCCAAAGACAGTGCAGATCCTCAAGCTCAACAAATGGCCAAAAACACAAATGGTATTGTATTCCTGGGTGTCCCTCATCGTGGTTCACCCATTGCCAAATGGAAACAGCACATGCAAATGATCCTATCACCCTCAATAGAAGTAAAAGAAATGGAAGAAAATGCTCCAAAACTACTACAATTACATGAACGCTTTATGAACTGCCTACGCACATCCTTCCGCCATATGAAAATTGTCAGTATTGCTGAAGGTTCACCCACCATGTTGACATCATTCAAATTTCCACTGCGCATTGTTACCGAAGAGTCGGCTTGCATAAATCATGGTGATTTTTATGTACTAAAAGACGACCATTTGAGTTTATCCAAGCCCATTTTTAGGCAATCATTCTTATATAAACGTCTACTGCAGGTCATAGATGAAACTGTAAACGAAAAGTTGAATCCCGATTTAAAGGAACAACTGCCAGTAAAAAAGATTGAAACACATTCTCTAAAATCTCCCACAACACTACAACAGAATCCCAGCCTTTTACAACAAACCAAAGATGTTTTATCATTTATACCACAAATTCTTTTCAAATTTTCAACTACCTAAAATTTGAATTAAAGATAATATTATTGGTTTTTCTTCTCAATCCTAAATGCTCATATCTCAAGTATACTACGAAGAGTTATAAATGAAACAGATGTGATAATAATATTAATTTCGTGTTAAACAATCGGAGTAGTGTACATATTGTAAATAGTATTATTTGTACTTAATATTAATTTAAATTCTATGTCTATGTAAACGTTCTGCCATTCCCTGTTTGTTATTAATGCATCACATCATCATAATTTCTTTTTAAATGTGCATCTAGTTTTAGTGTTAACGACTTTTCTAGAAACTTATCATATATACAGTCCATTTTTATACGATATTTCTGAATTAAGAATCATATTTTTACATTGTTTGAAATTTTTTTAGTATTTTTTGTATTTATTTGTAAATTAAACATAAAAATAAGTTATTTTAATTTTATGAAAGTGTCCTTATATATGAGGTAATAAAAATGACTCAATTTATGTTGTAATTAAATTACTTACGTATTTTTTTAAAGATTTATTAAAATAAATGATTTAAATAAAATTAAATATGTTTTTACAAATCGTGTTGTTTGTCTGAAGGATATAAATCGTAGATCAATCTATCAGAATGTGTTGTTTTTATACCCTACACCACTTTAGTGGGGAGGGTATATTGGATTTGTGCTGATGTTTGTAACGCACAATAATATTGGTCCTATATACACCTTAAATAATACCAATCGGCTCAAAATCATTTTCTAAGTCGATTTAACTATGTCCGTCAGAATAAACCTTGTAATCAAATTACAGGTCGCAATTTTGAAGATAATCCAACTAAAATTAGGCACATGATCTTCTATTGTCTCAGAAACGAAGCCTATTGAAAATGTTTAAGATCGTTCCATTATTTCATCTAGTCCCCATACAACTGAACCACCGAATATGGCTTGTAAACCTTGTAATTAAACTACAGGTCGCAATTTTTTGGAGATTTTTCAATGATCTTCTATGTTACCACAGACGAAATCTGTTGAAAATGATTTACATCGGTCCAGTATTTCACCTAGCCCCCATACAACTGAACCCGCCGAATAGGGTTTTTAAGTTCATAATTATGTTTAATATACTCGTATCTCGACAAAAAGCTGCAAAACCAAGCTCTATACTAGACTTGATGACCCTAACAAATTTCATAATAATAGGTCCTCATTTGACCATAGCCCCTAGGAAAAGCCGCCATCAAAATTTCACTTAAATGTCCACAATTTTATTCAACAATAAACGGCTTAAGTATGTATATCTGAGGCAAGGTACAATTCAACTTAAATGCTTTATTATACTTAGCAACTAAATCGTATTGTATGTAAAAGGTCGGCTTCTATATAGGGTTCTATAGTTGAAACGAAAAGTCGACTTTTCGACTTTTTGCATTTTATGAAAAGTCGACTTTTCAATTTTTCGACTTTTTGCATTTTATGAAAGGTCGACTTTTGCATTTTATGAAAAGTCGACTTTTCGACTTTTTGCATTTAGTTAAAAGTCGATTTTTCGACTTTTCGACTTTTTTCATTTAATTAAAAGTCGATTTTTCGACATTTCGACTTTTAATATTTTATAAAAAGTCGACTTTTTCCGACTTTTCGACTTTTTCCGACCTTCGACTATATTCGACTTTTTTCGATTTTTTCCGACTTTCCGACTTTTCGACTTTTTCCGATTTTCTTCGACTTCTTTCGACGTTTTAAGATTTTTCGACTTTTTTCGACTATTTTCGACTTTTTCCGACTATTTTCGACTTTTTCCGACTATTTTAGACTTTTTCCGATTTTTTTCGACTTTTTTTGACTTTTTCCGACTTTTCGACTTTCCTACTTTTATTTACAAAGTCGACTTTTCGACTTTTATCATAGACGATAGTCGAGTTATCGACTTTTTTGGAACAAAATAGTCGACTTCGACTTTTCGACTTTTTTCGACAAAAAGTCGATTGTTCGATTATTCGAAAGTCGATTTATAGAACCCTACCTCTATATAACAAAATTATAATTTTATTTATATGGCAAGACATAATTAAAAAAAGAACTATGAGTCATCTCTTGTAAAATAAAGTTTTTTTATTTGAGTCAGCCTGTATAAAAATATTCCAATTGCTATTTATCAACCAACCAACCATCAACATTGCTGAGTTTGTGTGCAAAAATTAGAAAATAAAAGAGGTTTGTCAAAATTTGCTAAAATAGTTTTCCGGTACCATTGAAAATTGTAATATAAACCATAAAACTTTTTTACATATCTAGGGCACTAAATTAAACCTAAGGAACTTACCAGAAGAGCAGTTTGTTTTAATACCAAAAAAAGAAAAATGTTGATCAAAGTCAAGGTTAGTTTTTGTGGCCACAACACCAAGAATAAACTTTATGAAATTAGAAAATCTTAAAAAATAAAAAATCCTTAAAATCTTTGCAGACGCTTACCGGCAAAGAAATTGAAATCGATATTGAGCCCACAGACAAAGTAGATCGCATTAAGGAACGTGTCGAAGAGAAAGAGGGCATACCACCGCAACAACAGCGCTTGATTTTTTCCGGCAAACAAATGTAAGCTTTACTCTGAATTTGGCAAATTTTAAATATTTTAAAGATTTTAATGTACTTGCAGGAATGATGATAAAACAGCTGCAGATTATAAAGTTCAGGGAGGTTCGGTGTTGCATTTGGTTTTGGCTCTACGTGGTGGCATCTTTTAATTTACTTATTCACAATTTTAAGTTAACACATCATAAGTCGCTTTTTGTAAAAAAAATATATAAATTAATGTAACAATAACAATGTTTTGGTTAAATTTGTCTAAACATAAAGGTAAGTTTGTTTACTCCACTTAATTTATCAATACCTACCTATAACCAATGTTTATTCTCTAGACTATAAATGATATTACTCTTGGAATTTGTAAAAAAATATTTATTAAAAAAATAATTAAAACATTTTAAATATTTTATTAACAATAGCCTGAGACAACTTATTTTTAAAAGAAGAAATTACTTAACTCAATTAAACTGACCGTTGCTACAAGGTGTTAATTCTAATGTCGTCATTATTACATTCCTGCCTTAAACGTCCCACTAAAAGGCGATTTTTTGGTGTACAATCTTCTGGTTTTAGACGTGTTAATAACACCTCATAACCCGCCTCCTCTGCTTGTAGTTTACGATCCGTATCTACAATATCCATACACAATTGTCCTTGTAATGTTGTTTCTGGTCTACAGTTCAAAGTTCCCATTGCATGCGCCTGATCTGCCGTGTGAGCTATATACATAAAGTCCTTTTCGCTAAGCACCTGCCGAAATTTCTGACTCAAAGGATATTTAATGTGTGGCATAGGTTGCAAAGAACCATAGCAACAGGGGCAGCAAACAAAATCTGCTTTAGACCTTCGACACTGTTGTAGCACAATATCAGTAGCTGTACCACAGGCATGTAAGGAGGTGCCCACATTAAAGTCTCCCTCAAAATAATCAATGTTACACTGGTAAAATCTTAAATTTGCTAATTTTAAATCTAGGGCTCTTTGCTTAGCACGCTGCAGTGATATGGCTTTATTTTCCATTAAAATAATCTCACATTGAGGTAATTTTAAAGCTAATAAAATTCCCAAATGTCCAGTACCGCTACAAAAGTCGATTATTCGTTGCCCTGGCTGGGCCAGAGAGGCGACAGCATTTGCCAAGTTTTCCAACTGCTGACGTTTCCTTAATAATCTTTCCTGCGGCAATGCTGAACTTTCCGCATGTGCTGGCTCTATTGCTTGCCAATCAATAAGACACTGTCCGTAGGTAATGGCACAGTCACTGTTAAAATTAATCTTTAACGTTTCCAGCTTACTGAGAGTGTTTTCCACCTCTGTCTGTTCGGTAAAAATACGATTACGTGGCTTATACCTTTTGGGGTCACTTTTATAAAGACTGCTGGCTTCACAGTCAGGTATTTTAAATGCTAAACCATTTACTAAGTTATCTACACAAGGGAAATGGCAAAGATCATTTAAAACTTGCAGGCAGCGTTGATCCAAGTTATCTATCTACAATTTGAATATAAAATTATAAGATTTGATAATGAGAAAATCTGTTACCTCATTCAACCAGGTATTCGTTAAGGGAAATTGCTGCAACATTTGTGGGAAACAATGATAAATAACACGCATACAGGGATATAAAATCAAATCAGCTATGGTAAAATCCACTCCTTCCGCAAAAGTATGATCAATTGCCAGACTTTCTTTAGGCACAGTGCACTCAATTTTTATCTTATTTCTACGTTTCTTTTCAACTTTCCCCGTTGAAGCCACCACTTCCTGGTTGGCCTTTTCTCGAGCCAATTTGTAGATATTATGCATTCTTACCGGCTCATTCATGTGTCTTTCAAAACGGGCACACTCAACAGGCATCTCACTAAACGCTTCTGATCGCTCAATACTTTGCAAGAGATCTGCTAACGATTGCACTATATTTACTTCACAAAACCTAGTCCAAATGGAAGCCTCGGAGGGAGCCAGCAAACAACTTTCTTTAAAACCTAAAAGTTTACGATGTGCAGCTGTGGGATGGCGTGCTATTAATTCCCTACAGACAGCACACATACCCGCTATGAATGTATCTCCCTCTTTGGCATACACGGGTAAACGTAAATCTTTTATAGCCTCCAATTTAGAGCCATCTTTGCATAAAATTCTATCCTCTGTTAGCTCACGTCTCAAAGATTCTGAACGCAATTTTAATTTACCCCTTTCCGTGGATAGTGTGGAACAAACAAAATTTAATTTTATATTCTCCGGCCTATCTAAATAGTGATACATGTAGAGAGCAACAAATGATGGTACAGAAGTAAATATTTCCGTTTCATGATGTTTTACTGTACTTAGTTCAATTTCTATATACAATTGATCCATTATGAATAATTTTTTTTCGTTTTGGTAAAGTTATAGCTTTTCTTTTTTTATTTTAATAAATATTACTAAGAAAACAATACAAGTTTAAGATAATTTAAAAATGTTTATAAATAAAATGAGGTTATGAAGAGGCGCTGACCAAAACAGCTGGGGGATTTACACTTAAAGAAATTAAGATATTTAAATACGTAAAAAAACTGTATGTCTGAGTTGAGAACATATCTCATGTCATCGCAATTAGTTTTGTCCGGCGATAGACGAAATTACGTCACGTCGCACTCGCATTTTGAATTACTTTGAACAACAGTTCTGCTATGCATTGTCTGGGACTGTTGTGAGATGAGATTGTGTTTAAAGGGTTTTGACCATAAAACCCTGGTGGAAACCATTAAAAATATTACAAAGCAAATTTAATTTAATGTGTATTTGGAGAAAACTTTGGACGCCCGCCTTCAAAAATTTTTGGAATACATGATCTGTTCATCTATGTTTAGTAGTCATATGCAATGTAGGCATGCATCAAGTTTATTTTACACGCTTGTACTTTAGTAGGAATTCGACTTACATATGAATATGTTACGTTACGTTTCACTAAACAATTCATTATTTTTACATTCTTATAAAATAAATATTTATTATATACACCCTGTTGAAATATTTTGAAAGATTAACAATCACATCACATGTTTCTTGTTATTGTTTACTTTTTGTGTTTTTCTTTTTTATTCGTTCATAATTTTTATTTAAACAAAACGAAAAGCCCTATATGTATAAATTTTATTTAATTGTTTAATAATTTTCTCATTTTGTGTGCAGTAGTCGATTATAATTGTCAGCAGAAGATTAAGTTCTGAAAAGTGATATTATTTTAAGCCGCTTTTTTTAAGAAATTGTAAGTCAAAAAGCAATAACATTTACAAATAATTGTTATTTATGATGTAATTTATAAACAATAATAAATAAATTAAAAAGGCCAAGGACTTTTTGGAAAACAATTAATTCGTGCATATGTATATATACAAACCTTTTATATACACATAGATTTAATAACAAATAATTAACTTTAATGTGAAAAATAAGTGAAAATCAATTAGTTCTGGAAATTGAATTTTCCATTAATAAAATTAAGTACATAGGTATCTACTTTAAATTTAATATATGTAATATTTTTGATATATTATATATTTTTGGGAGTTGAGGCTTAATACTGCATTGACAAGATTATAAATTTTCTATATATAATTACAGTGTATATTGCAAGTTCGTATGTGTATGTATACATTGTGGTTTAAAATCAGATAATAATAATTGTAAACATACATTTTGTTTGTAAATACATTTGTTACAATAAGTAGGCTCCGTTTGTATGGATCGAAAATAAAGCAGTAACTTTCTGTAACTTTCGAATCGACTAAAAGGTCGACTAAGGTTAATTCAAATATATTTTGATTAATTGTGTTTAGTATAAAAATTATTTCAATCACGCAACTAAAAAGTGGATGACTCTAAACTTTCGAATCGAAAGTTACAGAACACGAGCACAGGATGTGACATAATTAGAACGAGTAAATAAGTACAATTGGTCAAAACGGGGTCTCTTCGATTCTACTTGACAGTAGGGTTCTATAAATCGACTTTCGAATAATCGAACAATCGACTTTTTGTCGAAAAAAGTCGAAAAGTCTGAAAGTCGAAAAAAGTCGAAAAGTCTGAAAGTCGATAAGTCGATAAGTCGAAAAAAGCCGAAGAAAGTCGAAGAAAGTCGAAAATTCGGAAAAAGTCGAAAAATCGAAAATTGTAGAAACAAGTCAAAAATTTTAAAAATGTGGAACAAAAAGTCAAAAACTCTAAAATAGTCGGAAAAACTCGAAAAAAAGTCAAAAATAGTCGGAAAAAAGTAGAAAGAAGTCGAAAATAGTCATAAAGTCGAAAAAATCGAAAAAGTCGAAAAGTCGACTATTTATAAAATACTTATAGTCGAAAAGTCTAAAAGTCGACTTTTATTTAAATGAAAAAAGTCGAAAAGTTAAAAAATCCACTTTTCATAAAATGCAAAAAGTCGAAAAGTCGATTTTTAACTAAATGAAAAAAGTCGAAAAGTCGAATTTTCGTTTCAACTGTAGAACCCTACTTGACATTTCGCGTGTAGTGAACTACCACGTAAACCAAAAAATATATATAAATTATATCATTCCCAATAAAAAAGTAATTAAAAATTATATTTATTTATAAACACAAATTGTATTCAGTTCCTACTACCTATCTTTAGATTAAGTAATTTTTGGATATCCTATTAACCAATTTAAAATTTAATTTTTGGAATAAATAAATTACATTTTCTTTTTTCAATCCCACCTTAATGCAAGTACTTATAATGAAAACTTGTCTGTCCATAAATGTATTTAAAGTATCATACTTTTTATTTTCAAAATACTTTCCCCTTTTAAGTGGTTTTTAATCAGTCAACTTAAATATTATTAAGATTTTGTCTTATCGAATACATCTTTACGTAAATCAATACCCAATTCGTTTTCTGTTTATAATTTAACATTTAATAAATGATCGTTAAAAATATTTGCTATTTTCTAAAGATTTCAAAATAATTCTATTCTGAAAATTAAAAAAAATTAAATTTGTAACTCCTGTTTTCTATAGATAGTTAATTTTGTGAACCTGTAGTTTAAACTAGTTAATACGTTTAAGATAGAATTTTTTATAAATAATATGTACTCATTGCCGTTAAGGCTGATTGCATTTATCTTTTGTATGTTTATCAGTAATACAAAACGCTCTAACAACTATTGCCTCGCTATAAAACGTTATTTTTAGATTATTTAAACAGTTGTTTTTCTTTTCGTTTAGTTCATAAACATCAAAATAATTCTTAATTTGTTTTTGTTAAAAAAAAAAAACATTCAGCTGCTTAAGTACACAACTACCGGGCACAAAGCTAGAGTTTATTATAATAACTATATTATGTATTGTTATTTAGAATAGCAATTAATTAATGATATAATTATTAAATGTCATTATTTCAAACTCCGTTTAACGTTTATTAAGAGATGCTTGTTTAGCGCCGTTTAAAATAAGTTTTGTATGAAAATTAAAAATTACTAGATTTGAATTCTGTACAATCAGTTAGATTTAAGCTAATCACAAAATCCAATTTAAAAACAAATTAAAGCTCTCTAATCATAATGACAATACTAATTTTGAATATAAAAACGTTTATTTCTCTGAATAGTAAAAGTAAATTGAACATGATCTATGTATATTATAAGAATCAGTATAGATGTGTTTGATTATGGACGTTTTATAGCTTATATTTATACAGCTATAAAATATAAAAACAAGCACAAAATCCATTGATAAGCACAAAAAAAGCTTAAGTAAATACAAACAATACAAAGACTTTTGAAAAGCAACAGAAAACAAATCCAATAAGATATATGAATTTTTGTCTTGTCAGATAATACTAGTCGTTTTGGAACTGTCAGTCAGTCATAACAGTACTTTAAATATACATATATAAAGGAACTCTTCCAGCTTTTCACTTAACAAGTTATCAATAAGAACGCGTACTCACTCATACAAATGTAGTTAAAAAGTTAACAAAACACAATACTTTCTTACAATTGAATTAAAAAAAAACAAGTATAAATTTATAGTCGGACATTGCCGACCATATGATACCCTCCATCAGTCAGTATGTTAAAATTGTGGATTTTTTGTTTTTATATAAAGCATTTAATTTGTTTTATTGTGAAAATTTTTACTTATTGTTGACAAAAAAGAGTTTTTCTTCAAGAGGGCTCAAAGGGGAGAAGGGGTAAATATGGGCCTATCCATATAAATTTTGGTAAATGAATTTACGTCTACTTCAAAGTCATTTATGTAGATTTTGATCGTTTTATTAGTAATTTTAAGTTAATTTTGACCTTCAAATCATTTTCTAAAGGGGAATTTGTATGGGGGCTAGGGTCAAATGAGGCCCGATCACTATAAAAATTAGTATTGTCATTTATTGTGCTATAAAACTAATGTTTGCTGATTTTTTGTTGACATTATAAAACATTTAACGTAATTGTGAGCCTAAAGGCCCGATTCGGGGGGTACGGTTGTATGGGGGCTAGGAAAAATAATGGACCGATTTCAACCAAAAAAAGAGTATGTGCCAAATTTCATCAAATTATCTTGAAAATTGCGACCTGTAGCGTGCCCACAAGGTTTACATGGACACACAGACAGACGGACATAGCTAAATCGTCTCAAAAAGTTATTCTGAGCCGATTGGTTTACTTTATGGTGGGTCTAGGACCAATATTTTTGGGTGTTACAAACTTCAGCACAAACGCATAATACCCTCCCCACTATAGTGGTGTAGGGTATAAAAATAAATGTTTGTTCAATTATTTCATTATAATAAAATTGACAAATAAAACAGCTTAACTAACAAAAAGAGCAAAAGCAAACAGTACAATACATACTGCATGTTTCTTTCTTAACTTAATTAAATTCAATTGATCAACAAATAATACATATATACATACATAAACAAAGTGCTAAAAATTTAACAAATAAACATTCTAAATAATTTATTTATTTTTAGCATTAACAAGAGATAAATCAAACTCTAATAAAACTCGGGTCAGTTAGTGCATTTTTAACCAAAAAAAAAAGTAACAAACAATGGATGATACTTGGAATAATGTTGAATTGACTAATATGTCAAGACGAAAATCGTATACCCTTAATCATGAATATGATGCAAATGCTAAATTCGCCTACAATAATAACAACAATGAATGTGTGCCAAATGATACGAAACAGGGAGAAACAATAAATAATACAAATGGTTCAACAAGCTTGCAGCCGGGTTCGGATATAAAACCAAAAGTTAACAATGAAATTGTTGAAAGTTTATTACGACGTTTATATGGCATAACTATTGGTGAAATGAAGGAAATGATTTCGTATGATGATCGTAATTATTTAATTAAGGAAGATCCGTAAGTATTGAAAAGTTGTAAATAGAATTTTATTGAATAGTGTAAATCTATGTATATACGGTTGTTGCAAGACAAAAATTGTAAGTTGACACGGTTGTTAGACATTTTCTGAGTATTTTTTGTGCCAACGTTGTAAGATGTGACAATCATGTATACGTAGCATCTGTATCTATCTAGATCTAGTTGTAAGACAAAAATTGTAAGTTGACACGGTTGATAGACATTTTGATTTGAATGATTTTGAATGATTTCGGAAGAACAAAAACTTAATATTTTAAGTTAATTGCAATTTCTGATTTGTTTTATTAATTATTGTTTTTATTATATTTTTTTATTTTATTTTGTATTGTTTGCAAAAAACAGCTGTTCATTGTTTATGTTTTTGAACGAAAAGTTGGCAGTATTAACAAAGTTAACCGAACTTAAATCCATAACTGAAAAACACAATCATCGGTTAAAGTCCGACTAAATTTGTTCCGAGTTTAGTCTAACAGCAAGTTAAGCCTAGTTTAAGTGAGGAGGAGGGAACCCGCCCTTATTATCTTAGTTTAACTGAGTGTAATTCGCCAATTAAACTCAAGTTATAAGTGAGAAAACACAATTAACAAAAACAATAAAACAATGATTTCGGAAGAACAAAAACTTAATATTTTAATTAAATGTAAATTTTCTGATTTCTTTTGATTTATTTATAATTCTTTTAAATTTTTATTTAAGGCCGGGTTTCTTACTCATCAGTTAAACTAGGCTTAACTTGCTGTTAGATTAAACTCGGAACACATTTAGGCGGACTTTAACCGATGATTGTGTTTTTCAGTTTTAGATTTAAGCTCAGTTAACTTTGTTAGTATTGCCAACTTTTCACTCAAAAACATAAACAATGACCAGCTGTTTTTTGCAAACAATACTTTTGTAAAATGGAAAATTTTGGAAAAATATTAAACATTTATAACAATAATAAATAAAACAAAACAAATCAGAAAATTGAAATTTACATAAATTTTTAAGTTTTTATTCTTTCGAAATAATTATTTTATTGTTTTTGTTAATTGTGTTTTCTCACTTATAACTTGAGTTTAATTGGCCAATTACACTCAGTTAAACTAAGATAATAAGTAACTTTACTGATAACTGAAAAAAAAAACAAAACATATATTAAACCAGGTTTAACCAAAGAATAAAGATTATCTTTATCAGAAAAACTCGCCCTAAGTAGTAAGAAAACCGCTCTAAGTTTAAATTTTAGGCTTAATAATTAGTGCAAAATAAACGCACTTGTTAAAAACAATTTACAACATATTTTTGGTAAAAAACAACACAGTTGAAATTAAAGTTTTTTATACATAATTTAACTAAATTTAAAAATAATTTAAACAATAAACAGTATTTAAGAATTTACAATACATACATACTATTTTTAAACAATTTTTTAACCACTCTCAATTTTACATTTTTTGCAATTGTAAACATTTATTAAATGAAACTTAATACACTTAATTTTATTATAAACAAATAAATTAAGTTGATTTTAACAAAAACGTTTAAAAGAAGCCAAAGAAAGAAATATTTTTGTTTTCAATTGCCGCGTATTTTTTTGAAAAATCTATTAAACTAGGCGTTAACTTATTTGTTGACTTTTGTCAAAAGAGACAGCTGAAAATGAAGCGAATTGATTATATAGTAAATTCGCTTTAATTACAAGGAAATACAGCAAAAGAGAGGAAACGGAAAAAAGTAGATATTAAATGAGATTTATGAAAGGCGATTTTATATTATAATGGGATTTCAAAATGTAATTTATGAAAATTTTATTATATTAAAATAGAAAAAGGATTGCGAAAGTCTTTTGGAATTATGTACCCACTGTAAAATATCTTCTAAATTAATTTTTTTATATAACATTAAATCTGAAAAGAAAAAAATATATCCATACACATAAAAAATTCGAAAAAATCAAAATTTTTATAGAAAATTTAAAATTTTGTAAAAAATTTAAATTTTCTAGAAAAATTAAAATTTGTATAAATTGTTTTTAACAAGTTCTAAAGCTACAAGCAATTCTTGGAGAAAAAAAAATATAAAAATGTTTAAATTTTATAAAATGCAAAAAACGCATATGTATATATTTATTACGCACACAAATAGCATAAATATTAAAAATAACAAATACATAAATAACACTTTTATTAAAATAATATTAAATTAGCTATAACTTTTTCAAAGACGGTCTCTTTTGGAAACCAAACATACTTAATTTTGATTGTTTGGGATCAACAGTTGTTAAAGATTTTGCAGATTTACGAGGAGTAGTTTGTGTTTTAGCTTTAGTTTTGGATAGGCCTACGTGAGGCCTTTGTGAAAATGTCATAGTAAGTTTTTGTACTACTTTTGTAGAAGTTTTTTGAGTACAATCTTCTTCTTCTTCAATATCAGAAAGTAAAATTATTTCCTCTTTAGTAACCGAAGATACACAAGGTTTGTTCTCTTGGGAACTAGGGCAACTTTCTGAAGATTCTAAACTTTCTTTGTTATAACTATCTTGTTTATGCTCCTCCTCTTCCTCATTATCATGTTGATTACTACTCTGCAACGAATCCTCGTCATTTTCAATTTTTGTTGTCTTATTATCTACAATTTTCTTTTTAGGTGATTGCATTGAACAATGGTATAAATCTTGTTGTTGCTCTATAAATGCATTTGTTTTCTTTTCTATTTTGAACATTTCCGATGTTAAATCTCTGGCAGCAAATGGTTTTTTAACAACTTGTTTTATATTTTCAGCAAAAAATCTCGACTTTACCGAAGCCTTTTGTTGAATAATGTTATTGTCATTGGCTTTCTTAGGACTTAGTAGTTTAAGCAGTGAGTTGTTGTTACAAACCGGTGATTTTTGTATATTTTCCAATGTAGTATTTACTTTAGCAAATGGATTATGTGCATATTTCTTAGGTGTTTTTTCAGTTTGCATATGCTTTTCATTGTCTTCTTCAGCTTCACTACTGGAGGAGGTGGAATCTCTTCTCTTACGTTTTCTATCCATTTTTGGAGAAGCATATTTGTACATGGAAAATATTTCTGCTTCCTCAAGTTTACACTTTTCTTCAATGAGTTTCTCTTGTATCTCCATTTCAGCCATATTTTTGTACTCGATTTTTTTAAACTGAAATATAGAACCAGCGGTCTTTTTAACTGTTGGTTTACACTCACTAGCATCTTTATAATCATCTTTAACGTTTGCACTACGCCAGATACTTTTAAGTTTAGTTTTAGAATCTGACCAACTACGGTCCGGATGCCAGTCATCCAATTTTTTTAAGCTAAAGGGATTAAGATTTCCTAATGCTAATTGAAATGCCTGTTCATCGTCATCTAGCAACGTGCCAGCATTACTACAATGACTTTGGTCTGTCTGGAACTCCTCCAATTCATGCAATCTCTCCATTCTTCTCTCCAAAGGATTGTATACAAACATATGTTTAAATGTAGCCTCAGCTTTCAGGAATGATTCAATGTAATCATCTGTTACCTCCAATTGTTTCATTTTCAAATAAGTCGGTATTTTCTTTAAAGCTTTTGTCATATCATCTTCTTCGGTGGTTAAAATGAATTTGCAGGCTTTTTTCAAGCCAATACCCTGCAAAGAGTCCAAATAGTCACAGCCCGATAATATGCACATTCTACGAAACTTGTCAAAAGTATATTTTTCTAGTTTACAACCCATGGCCAGATGTAGTTTAGTATTTTCCACCAACAAAGCCTGACCCGTCAAATCTAATTTGAAAAGAATCTTTTTGGCACCGAACAAGGTCAAATCGGAATCCTCTGTAACTATATATTCAGCCAAACCCTGCTTATTTAACCAAGCCATTTGGGCGTCTGCTTCATAAGGCGCTACTATACAATCAACGCCTCGTTCTCGACATTCCTTTATCAGCTGCAAAGCCATTTCGTGTGTGACATCGACCGCTCTTCTCATGTGGGATCTAGCCTTTTCTATTTCATTCCTTCTCAAATATTCTTTTGCCAATTCTTTGCTTTCATTTCTTGCTTCGCGTCGTCTGCGCTCTGTTTCGGCTTTTGCGGGTAAATGTCTGCCATCAAATACCATGATGACCTTAATTTTGTGTTTCATCAGCATGTCCACATATTTGAGACAGTATTGTATATGAATATCGGTAGTTTCACCTCTTATCAGTTTTTCGGCACACGCAAAAACACCTTTATGTAGCCAGCAATAACTGTCCACGGCCACTGATGATCCCTGCAGCTGTCTAATGTTGACAGAGGACGATGCCTTTTCCAAAAAAGGTATTAAACCAGTAATACCCATAGTGATTTCTTTTAAGAATTAATGTTTTAACACAAATAACATTTGTCTTATTCTTTGCCTTTTAACTGCAAATAATGTATTGCTTTTTCATCCCCAAAGTACTTGTTTTTTGTTTTGGTTTGTTTGTTTGTTTGTTTTGTTCCAAAAATTTGGCGCGTTTTTTTTAACAATAGTGATGCCATATCAAATGTGTTTACATTTAATCAATAATGCCAACAATGTGATTATTAAATTTGTAATAAAAATAATTTCAGGAATTAATTGAATAAATTTAAAAAGTTAAGAAGCAATTGTACAGTTAGGGTACTTTACACTCCCGATTTTATTTATATAATATGATTAAAAAAGTGTTGTGTGATTATCTTTTTATCATTTTTTCTTTCAGAAATATGAAAAATCCCATAATAGTAACACATTGGCCCCATGGATATGTTTTAAAGATATCAAATTCTTTTGATTCTAAAAAACCGGAAATATTTGATGCTCAAAATCAATTGATGCTCTACTTGTGTAAGCAATATTTTTAATTTCATTTAAGGTAAATTTATAAAAAAAATTTTCTATATACAGCCAAACAACAAGTGCAATGTCCTCGTCCCATAGCTAATGTAAATGGTAAATATTATTCTTTAGAGTCTATAAATGGTGGTGAACATGTGGTTAGACTTTTAGAGTTTATACCTGGGCAAATGTTCCATCAAGTTCCCATAACAAATTATTTACTTTATCAAAGTGGTGAATATTTAGCAAAAATTGTCAAAGCTTTAAAGGTAAACTAAAAGATAACACGGTTTTGTATACTTTAGTTAAATTTATTTTACAATTCTAGAATTTCCAACATGAGGCGTATGACACTCATCAGACTACTTGGCAATTGCAGTCTGTACCAAAGCTCAAAGACTTTTTGTATGTTCTGCAAGATCATGCCCGCAAAGAAATCATCGAAGAAATTATTCAAACATTTGAGACCAAAGTTCTAGAAAAATTAGATTCATTCGAAAAGCAAATTATACACGGTGATTTCAATGAACAAAATTTAATTGTTGAGCCTGTCGGTGAAGAAAGCACCAACTTTAAAGTGAAAGGTATAATAGATTTTGGTGATGCAAGTAAATCACCTGTTCTATTTGAGGTGGGCATTGCTCTCACCTATATGTTATTACAAGCCAAAAATTTGGAAAGTGGAGGCATTTTCTTAGCTGGTTTTGAATCGTTTTATCCACTAACGAGCGAAACAAAACAATATTTGAAATATTGTGTGGCAGCACGTTTAGCTCAAAGTCTGGTTATGGGTTCGTATACACATTCCCTAGATCCATCTAATGAATATGTTTTAGTAACACAAGAGGAAGGTTGGAAACTAATCGAACAATTATGGAGGCAGCAATTTGAGCAAATTGATGAGATATGGAGGACAGCTGCTGACAAATATCTAACACAAAGTGTTAAATAAATTTATATTTGTTGTCATTTTTTTAAATTTGTTTTATGTTTTATAAATAATTAATTTTTATATACCCACACACACATATATTGTGCAATCATATTTAAGCAAATAACAATAAGAATTTTTTGCCTTTTCCTTAACAGTGTCAATTATAAATATGTGTTAACAACAATTGTATAAATAAAGTATTACGTCCAAAACATTGTTAATTGTTAATTATTATTTTTAATAAGGTCTTAGCAATGTCTTAGAGAGAGAGAGAGTTGTGACTTTTTATTATTCAATACTGTTAAATGTAATGAAATAAAATTTGAGGTATATTGTTGTGTATGTGTAGTTATCGCTGGGGTTGACAGCCCTTGGCCGTTCATTTCGGGTCATTTCGATTTGTAGAACCGGCTGTCGAAGAATGTTGATTAATATCATATTGCTTGCTGTGAGTCCTATGCAATTTTTAAAACCTTTGGATTCTTTTTAGAACTAATTCATAGAATAATATTCCAATTCTAGTACGTTTTTAATGAATTCTAGCAAAACATAATGAAAGTCATGTTTAACAAACGACATTTCCATAATTTATTTATTTGTTTATATAGTTTTGACTACTGTAAAATGTTTCATATTTTTAAAGATAAAAACGTTGAAAATCAATTGACAACACTTTTATTCCCATAATGGTGTGGCAGCATTGTGAAAACAGATGAGAAGAAATATTCACAATAGTAAACCATACAATTATAATCACAATAAAAATTCTTTGCTGTGCACAACAAATCGTTTGCTGCGTGAGCTAAAATTTGTTTTTTATATGTGCTGCACCGTGAATTAAAATTACTAAACAATTAGGTATACTTCTCCAATGAAAATTTACAGCCGTTAATTTTTAAAACAACTGCAATATAAGTTCGGAAACGTTTTATCTTACAGAATAGCAATCTTGGAGAGAAATAACAATTATTGTATGTAGCTCTTGCATCTAGTAATTTATATTTTATTTTTATATATTCATGACATTTTAATTAATTTAATATACTATTTAAGTTAAATTTTGCTACACTGATAGTGGAGTTAGTCTAAACGATTTTGAAAATCTAAAAATATATACAAAAAGTGCTTTGTTTGCCTTATATTAAATTAACTTGAAAATGCATTTTGATTATTATTAAAATTATTTTACACTTTTTTCCAAATTTAATTAAATAAATTTATCACAATTTTCTTAGGTCAAAATGTTGTTAATTTTAATAAAATAAATTTCTACATAAAGTTCTTTTTTTAAAGAATCGTGCTTAACTTTTTCGCTAAATTAAAGTAGTTAAATATATGTACATATAAAAGTCTATTTATGTATATTATAAAAGCTATTTAAATTCAGTTTTATTTAGATTTATACTTTTCTACTCAAAGTAATTATTTGGGGAATTTAGTTGTTTCATTTCAAAATAGTAAAGGCAATTTCAAACTTACGTACTGCCTGCTACATTTGAATTATGACTACTACTACTACTGGGGGCTACTGTATGTAAGGGAGTTGTTGTTGTTAGTGATGTTGATGAGGATGTTGTTAAGGTGTTGCTAGTGGCAACGTTTGATTTTACAATATTTAAAAAGTTTTGTGTAGAGCTTGTATTAGCACCACTATTTGTGTTTGCAGTTAATGTATTCGTAGGATTATTGGTATTACTATGTGCTAAGCGACTTGCTTGATTTCGCTGACGAGGGTATGTGTTGCCAAAAGAGGAGCTCTGTTGTCTTCGGCGTTTTTTGAGAAAAGTAAATGAGGAATTCAACAATTGTTGTTGCATTTGTGCAGATGCTGTTGTTGTTGTTTCACTAGAGTTAAAAGTTGATACGGTTAGCGGTTTATTGTTGTCGCTTAAGAATTGCAACTGCTCTTTGTCCATCCAAGGCAACTGGAAACCCTTACGCCGCTCTCCTTTTGCCGTTAGTCTAGGTATCATTTCTCCAAAGGCCTGTACCGGCAAATCGTGTACGAAACAAATTGTTTGCAACTGCTCGGTGGTGGGATAAAATGTTTGTAAACTAGGCGTATCCTGTGTAGGTTGTATTTCATCTTTACAATGTCTCCTCTTCAAACGCTCTATACGCCGCTGTTCTCTTATTTGCTGTACATCCCACTTTTTACGTCGCTTCTCATCTACTTCTAGTTTTGCATGTCTTTTAAGAAATATTTCGTCGGAGAGATCTTCGGTGCCTTCAATACAATAAGATGGCGTTAACTCGTGTTCTGTCCATTTAGGTATTTCCAGTTTGGGATTGTCGGATTGCAGAAGTTTAGCTTCGGCTTTAAAGAACTCGTAATCATAGTCACAACTAAATGCCTCATCTTCCCATTCTCGCGTGCTGTAGAGTTGTGGTGTAGATATGTAAGCACATCTACGGATTTTTCGACAATGATGCGGTTGGTGTGAAGTGTTATCATGAGAACGCTTCTTTTCAATGACATTTGGTGAAGGTTTTTGGGGTGAGGAAGTAGTTGATGTTGAACGCTAAAAAAATAAAAAAATTATTTTATGTTTACAAAAAAGTTTCCGTTACTTACCCTTTCTACTTCGGCCGTGGAATCGCAACTAACCGATTCATCTGTATTATAATCTGGAGCATGCCAACGCATAATTGTCATCTGTTTGCCACGACTTGGAGTTGGAGGTTGTTTACTTAACTGTAGTGTTGTTGAAGCAGTTGCTGAGGTGACAGCCTTAAAGGCGGTTTGTCCATCGTTTGTTGTTGTAGAGGCAGGCGAAACACTTGGCTTTGCCCCTCTGGGTATGGCTAGGGATTGTTTTGCTGCTTGACGGAGCCTTAAGCGCTTACTTTGCACGGCTAAAACTTCATTGCTATCTTCGGTGGTATTACCGGTATCATATAAATCATCAAGCACTACAGCCGGTGTATTTGATTTATCATCCACAGAATCTTGGGAATGTTCTATTTCTTCAATTTCACCCGCTTCCGCAAGTTCTTCAGGGTCATCTTCATCCTCTTCGTGTTCTTGATTTTCTTCTTGATGACATTCCTCTTCATCTTCTAAACACTCATCTACCACATCCCCCTCAGCTTCTTCATGTTCTTCCTCCTCGTTCTCATCTTCGTCGCCATCTTCATCATTTTCCGTATCAGTTGTTTGACTCTGAGGACTTTGGCTATGTTTTCCACGGCCTGCTGCCATATTTACTCGCTGCAGCACTATTTTACTTATTAACTTGCCATTACACTCTCCAATAATGTTGGATTTGCCTGCACCCGTAGTCGTTAAAATTTTGGCGCAATTCGCTGTTACAGGCCCCAAATTGGTTCCCATAGCTATAGCTTGATTTGTTTTACATTGTATTTTAGCTAGTGGTGGTGGCGGTAGGGTGGACACTTCTCCGGATCTCTTAATTTGCTGCTGCAGCTGTTTTTGTAATTCCTTTACTTGACTCTCTAGAACAGCACTGCGTGACCTAGCTGCTTCTATTTCTTCATTGCGTGCTATCAACAACTTCTCTTTGGCCATAAGTTGGTCACTTTGTTCCTGTATTAAATCTAAATGTAATATCAACATGGCCTTTAATTGTTTATTTTCCTTCAGTAGTGCCAAAATATCAGCATTTGGCGTAGCAGCTGCTCCACCACCACCGGAACCGACGCTGCCAGGAGTTGTCACAAGGTTGTATGAATTTTTCGTTTGATTTGTGTGACAATAAACATGATCCATGTATTTACTATTTGTGTTGTTATTATTACTGTTATTTGGTGTTTTATTACATTTATTTTCCATTTTTTGTTTGTTTTTACGAATTTTTAATGATAAATTCAATTATTATTTGCAATTTTTGTTGTTATTATTGAGATTTATTCGTTAATTCGCTTTGCTTTTTTCTTTCTCTATATAAAATCTTCTTCTATTCACCTTTTGTTTGCTCTTTCTTATAAATGCGCATTTTTTCACCACAATACTTTTTTCGCAAATGGCAAAATGTATTTTTTATTTATAGCAAAACACACGTGATATTCTTTATTAACAATATTATTATTATTTCTTGTAAGCGTGTTTCCTTTGCTAATTGTTTAATAACAGTTTAATAAATTTGTTTTTATTTTGTAAAACACTATGAAAAATATTCCAAAGAAAAATATTAGCTCAACCATAGTTGCCAGATGGTTTGAATCACTGAACCGTTTGCATGTAAAATTGTCAACTTTTGATGAAAAAATCGTCAACAGATTTTTTGAAATCATTATTAAAAACATCAATATGATTATTGCTTATATAATTAATTCTATAAGTAATTTTCATGTTCGATTAATGATTTTTATATTGACCATACTGATTTGGTACATTACAAGTTATAACATTAGTTTAACGAGTAAATGTAAAACTATTGTTATAACGATAGTTAGGTAGGATTTTTTAAGGTTTAAAGCCTTAAAATTTTTAATTTTATTGACTATAGAAAGAATAATGAGTGATAAAATTTTTGAAAATTAGTGCAAAAATATTGTTTAAAAAATTGTTAAATTTGTTGTTAAAATCGGCCATTTTGACACTGAAAACGTCAAAATGAAGATAAATCATCAAATCTGGCAATAGCGTTATCATACTGAACAGTGTTACCATATTTTTTAAATCTTTTCATATATTTAATAAACAAAACCATATAAATAGGCAACGAAAAATAAAAACAAAAGAAAATACAAGTTTCTCTATGTGAACCGGCGTAAACTTCTAGATCGACTATTTGGTGCAAAAGTCGATAACTCGACTATCGTCTAAAATTCACAAAAGTCGGAAAAATTGAAAATTGTAATTTTTTTTTAACAGTTTAAATTAATTTAAATATTTTTTTATTTAATCAAAACAATATTTAAAAATTTCTCATAAAGTCGATTTTTTGTTTTAACTATAGAACTCTGATTATGTTTGATTTATGAATGTGGCTAAATTTATATAAAGACGTATGGCAACTTTCAATTTGCCAATGCATATTTGTATCAGCTGCTGTTGGCAGCACAATGATTGTAGAACAGAAATTGTAAAACGTCAAACTACATATGTAAAAAACTATTTACTCGAACGTTGATATTTCAACTACTATGTATGAAAATTATAAAATTAATTTCTGCTGTAACCTTGTTAAATTCGTATTGCATGCCGCCTTTTTTGTTGTTTTGTCTCTGTTTACTTTATTATTTTTGTATTTTTAACTGAATAAAGGAAAACTACTAGTTTAAAAAATGTCCATATTCGGAGATGATGGGGTTGACGACTTGTTAAATGGCAATTTTCACAATGATGGGGATCAACTGCCTGATGACAACGACGACAATGAACAATTATTTGCCGATAATGAGCCCGGAGAGGGTGACAACGAAAACCAGGAGGGCGCAACTGCCGTACCTGTAAAGGTTCAGCCTAAAAAACGAAATGTTCTTAATCCAAGACCACGTCTAAACGTAGAGGTGCTACGTGGTCCGCGGGGATTGCATACAATTGAGGATTATTTCAAAGATATAAAATTTAAAGGTAAGGGCCGTGAGAAAGAAGATCTAGATGAAGTTATGCGTCGGCTACAACATTGGGGTCATAGAATGTATCCTACATATAAGTTTGATGATGTCTTGGCAAATATAGAACGTTTGGGTAAAAAGAAGCCACTGCAGGTTCACATGTCTCGCTATCGGCTAGGTATGTTGGAAAGTATGAAAAGTCATGGCGAAGTCAATGATGCAGATGAAGATGATGAGCAACCGGCAGCAACAGCTGACGAACCATATGATGAATTTGATGCCTTATTAGATGAACAAATTGCCATATCCAAAGTAGATCCACGCACACCAGGGCCAAGTACTTCAAGATATTCCGCCGGTGCTATGGGATCAACTACAAATGCCTCTATAGCAAGCAGTAGTTTTGCTACACCTTCCTTCTCTCGAGGCAACGCAGTTGTGTCAACACCCTATACAGTTCAAGGTAATCTTAACGATACCAGTGACTTGGCCACTCCATTGCCACCGAGTCAACCCACTACGCCAGCCGCTAAGCAACTAAGTGCCGAACAAATGGCTCGCATTGCAGAGAATAGAAGATTAGCCCAAGAACGTTTAGCAGCCAAAAAGCGGCAACAGCAGGAGGCCGCTCTAAAATCCGCAGAAATTGTTCAAACATAAATTTCTTAAATAATACTGTGTATTCGATAATTAAGTCCCATTTTTGTATTGTTAGTAAAAGTGATTTTAAAAGAAAAAAATCTTTAATATATCCTGGTCTATTTAGTTTATCAACGATGAGGAAATGAATATACGACTACGACCTCTTTAGACGTGAAATTTTATTAAAAATTATTGAATTGAATTTTTCTTCAATGTACATTATATGAAAGCAGGAAGGCGTATGAATAATAATTACAATTATAAATATTTCACATACGCTGTGGAAAAAGTAACACAAAGATAATGTTCAACTAAATAAAAAGAAATTTTGCATTTATTTAATTTAAAACTTGTTGGTAAACTTAAAACTAGTACTAATTTACTGTTACTACACTCTAATCTATGACAATTTCAACTTATTAATATTTTGAACTGTTTCACTAATATGTCTTATATCGCGTGCGTACGTACGACAGCAGCCACCAATTATCTGTGCTCCTAGCTGAGCCCATTCGGCAACATAATTTGCCAATGGTACACAATGTTCCTTACCCATCCAACCTTTATTGACATCATACACCTCACCACTATTGGGATACACTACCAATGGTATTCTATCCTCCATAGAACGTTCGCCATTTAATGACTTGAAGAGGGGTGTTACAAATTGAGGATTTACGCAGTTGACACCGATGGCTAAACAGTTTTCTTGAGCATTACGTTCCTTGAGTAATTCCCATAACGAACTGGCTGCTTCGACAAACTCTTCACCATGAGCCAAGGTTTTTTCGTCTTTACATTGAAAGGCAACCCAGAATTTAACATCAGCATAATCTTCGCATAACATTTCAACCAAAGCCTCGGCCTCCATTTGACAAGGTATGGTCTCAATGGCTAAAGCATCTACGCCGGCCTCAAGACAGGCATCAATACGTACCCTATGCCAGTCAGTTATCTCTTTGGCTGGCACATAATCAGCATAATCACCGGTATACTCAGAGCCGTCATGTAAATGGGCACCATATGGTCCTATGGAAGCAATAATCATAGGAAAACCTAACAGATGTTAAAGGAAAAGATTATTATGGTTTTATAGGTCAACAATTTAACAAAAATTGGCATTTACCTTCGTTCACATTTAATTGAGCCTGATAGCATTCTGTCAAGTATTTCTCTTTGGCAATGTGAGCTAAACGCACGGTATTTTTGATAAGTTCAACACTTTGATCTGCATCTAATTCCATATGTTCCATATAACCTTCAACACTTGCCTGATAGGTATTGGTTAAGATAATATCGGCACCATCTACATTATTTTTGTGTATACATATAAAAACGTTTTATAATTGCTTTATATTTGAGACGTTTGGTACAAACTTTGCAAGAAATCTACATGAGTATTGACTACAGCTGCTGGATTGGTAGCATTAAATCTAGCACTCCACAAGGGATCTCCATCAACTGCATTGCCCACATGTACGGTCATTTGAGTGCCAAATCCTCCATCTTTAACTAATATCTGTTTTAGGCGCATATTGAAAAATTCTCTGTGAAAATTGAAATTTGTTTAAAATGTTTGTATGTGAAAGATAAATAATCGACTAGTAAACATTTAAAAGATCTTGTTTTGTTTCTTTTTTTATTTTATAAAACGCAATTAATTTTTCTCTTTTTTCTTTTAATTTTAGTATATTTTTTGTGTGTGTATGTTTGTTAAGGTCATTATTATTTTTTTTTTTTGAAAATTCGGAATAAAATTTTAAACTTTTTAATTAAAAATTTTAAGAATTTTTAATTAGTTTTGAAATGTTAAAATCTGTCTAAAATAACCTCAAACGAGGAATTAAAAAAAATTAATAATTAAAAATTCAAATTTTCAATTTCAAATTTTATAAAATGTTTAACTTTGAAAATTTTCAAGTTATCAAAAAATTGTATTTTCAAATAAAAAAATATTTTTTCACCAGGAGGTCGGTCTTAATCCTGTGTGATCTAGAGAATAACGTAATAAATAAAAATTATCAAAAATTTAACAAACTTTTCCCAGATTTCGGCCAAAGTTTCTTTAAAATCCATTAATTCAATTTTTTATTTTTTTTTCTTATTTTTTATCTAAATGTTTTCTTTGTTTTAATTAAAAAATAATTATCTTTGTAACGACAAGTGTATAAACCAGCAAATAGTTTTTTTTTTGTAAATAGTTCTTTTTTATGAGTGTAAATTGTTAAACTGATAAGATTTCTTATAAAAACTTATTTGTTTTGATTCCATTAAACACATATATGTATGTAAAGAACGAAACAACTCTTTGTTTTAAAAGTTTTTGTTTAAGCAAATCTCATTTGATTATTATAATTAATAATTCTTTCTAATGGAAGCCTTGACATGTGGTTCACGAGCGTCAGTTTACTAAATTAAGTCCATTGGTGATAATACTTGATAGTAATCTTTATAACGTTTTTTTGTTTGTTTCCAACTCAAACAAACAATGTAAAAAACTTATTGCAAATAAAACTTTTTTAATTACTTTCTTATTTATTAATTTAAGTTTTTATTTTTAAATTTTTTAATATTTATTTTTTTAAATAACAATTTTAACTTGTTTTTTTATTAAATGTAGTTTTTTTTTGGTAGTTTAAAACAAACAATAACATACCTTTTTAAAGTAACTTTATTTTAAAATAATATTTAGTATAAGTAGTTTTATTTTTAAATTATTTATTATTATTTAATTAATATTATAAGTGTTTTTTATATAAAATATAATAAAAAAAAGAAACACTGCTTAACTAACTAACGTTTTCACTAAGTCTAATTAAAGTCTCTGTTACAATTGATCGATTAAATTAAATATGCGACAGCTTTTATAAGTAGTTCTCGTCACAACATAAATCTATGTATATCAATTTATATTATTTATTTTTTTTTGTTTATTATTAAATTACACCCATAGACAGACTATAAAATAATAATAATAATACAGCTGTTGTTGGTGATAAGGTGTTCTTAAAATGCAAACATTTTCCATTAACACGCTGATAACGTAGAATTCAAAAGAGAATAAGATGAGCGCTAAATTGAGCAAAACTTCCAATAGTTGAACAGCTTATTTTTTAACCCATTAAACAATAAATATGTAAACTTTTTATAAGTGGAATATACAGTCGTAATTCAGGTTTGAGTTGGGGAACAACTCTCGCGTTATCGCCATTATTTCTTAAGGACAATTAGGGTTGTGTTTGTTGCCAAGTTTTCGACAGAATTGCTTCTCACACGCCCCAATTGAGTGTATTACTCCTTATAACTGTTTCCAAGTTATGCGTTTTTTGTATTAATTGCGTGCTTTCGTTTAACTTACCTCGATTGAGGTTATGTTTGATTAAATTGGTAGAGACCAAATAATACTTTTGATTAATTAATTGTTCCGAGTTTCAACTTCCAATATAAAGGTATTGGTCGATTGGAGGGCTCTCTACGAACCAACGTGGGATAACTTGGCATTTTGAGTGTTCAATACACCGCCAAACAAACTACAGAGTTAAAAAAAGATTATAAGAGGAATATATGTTGTTCCCAAGCGCATAGTACTTTCGCAAGAGAAGCAAATGTTTTTTTTTTAAATTTTCAAATGTTTTCAAAAACACTTGTATATTCTCAAAATCATTTTACTATGATTTCTAGTCTTCTTATGGGGGTTGTGTAAACAATAACTCTTTTTTGCTACAAAAACTAATAGTCACCAATCGCAAAACTTTCAAATTAATTAAAGGTACGTTCAGACCTATCAAATATTTCACGAAAAAGACGTAACCACTAATTTTTGTAAATTTATTTCTGATTTTGCGTGTTTTCTGAACTGATCTCGTCAAAGATACATTATGTTTGTGCAAATACGAACGACGAATTTTTCGGAACGAATATTCGTCGTCAGAAATAGAACACACTTAAGTATACGAAAACGTATGTAATGTATTCTGCGTTACGATCGTAACTACGTTTTTGTAAGTTGTTGTTTATGTGTACGGAGAGTCGAATCGAAATGCCCAATACCAAAGTTGCCAAACGGAGAAAATTTCGAATCGAATTAAAATGCAGAATAGGGCCCATTAAAACCAGTTCTGGTGGCCCGAATTGTTTGAAATTTGGCAGTCTGGAGTACACTTGATGACACCACAATGCTTTGTTGGAATATTTAAAATTAAGTTCGAAAATTCGAAGTAATGTTCGAAAAAATTATGAAGTTGTTAAAATAATCTCAAAATTTTGGATATTCATGAAAATATAATTTTAGTTTTTTTGCGAGGCCAATTTCTTACATTATCTAATTTCAAAATAAAGTTTGAATATATTTTTAAAGATGTTAAAATTAACTTAAAATCATGGAGATTCACAAAAATATAATTTTTGTTAATTTTTCATACTTTTTCCAATTTCGAACAAACAAATTTTGAAACGAATTCGCCGTACGCATAATTTGATTTGAATTTACGCAACGAATTGTTGTCGACTAGTTCGTCGTGCTATACGAAATTCGTCGTTCGTCCCAATTGTGCGTATACCATAAAGGAAATCAAAATGTAGATTTCCTAGGGGTCACGTCATTTTCGTCAAACATTTGATAGGCGTGAATGTAGCTTAAGTCTAGCATTTTGCTTAAAATGTACAAAAAGGTTATATTCTACAATTGATGATTTTACTAGAGTATAAACCATTGCAACCTGGACTAGTAAACAAGACTAAAAAGTTTAATGTTAAATAAAACCCCTTGTCGTAGTTCTATATTAAAATAAATTTATTTCTTTTTTATACAGAAAAGTAAAATTTAGCAGATAACTGGGAATTCTTTATAAAAATCCTTTCAGCAGGAGTACATTTGTTTATTATTTTTTTAGAAAATAAACCAAATTAAAATGGGTTAATAGATTTGCATACGTAGACCACTAAAACAAAACTGATTACACTTTTATATTGTTTTTAAGCTTTAGTTTTTTTGTTTACTTATTAATTATTATAATCATAATCATACAAACATGACTACATACATATGTTATTAAATATAATCATAAATCTTGTTTATATAGACTTGATGTTTGATTCTTTTTTTTTAGACATAATATTCATTTAAGATAATGAAAACTTGTTGCTGGGTTCTGTATTCTTTCAGAAATGTACACAAAAAAATGTACTTTATACCATTATGCATGGACATACATATGTTATGTCTAATAAACAAAAAAACAAAAAATAAAACATAACTTTTCGACATTGAAATATTCCGAAATAAAATAGCAATAATGGCAAAAGCATGGAATTGGTTCATAATAATTATTGATAACCCTAGACAATATCAGACAGATTTTGTTTTCCAATATACTAGAGCAATATATAAAAATATAGAGTACGTTTATTATAATTAATAATAAAGGTTTGTTGACATTGCTTAGTAGCTAATCGACATTGATTGATGTCTAATCTCTACTTAACTTAGCAGCTGATGCAATTGCAAACTATATTAAGAAGTAGGTCAGTTCAATTACCTTAAGAAAATTAAATATGATCTTTTTGAAGTTATATTATACATATCTTTTATTTAATTTTAAATCAATAAGCAGTAAACATTTAAATATTATTATTACCCAAGCTATCAATGCACTTGCGTATGTTAAGTATATCGGCTGGATAGACACGACAACAGCCACCAATAACAGTGGCACCTAAACGTATCCATTCGGGTACATATGTCTCCAGTGGCACACATTTGTCCTGGTCAACCCATTCATCCTTTTCCAAGTCATATGTTTCGCCACGATTACTATACACAACTAAGGGTGGTAAATCCTTATCATCTAATAAAACGTGCAATGATTTGAATAAAGGAGCCACAAACTTAAAAAAATAAAAAATATATTAATTTCCTTACACAACTTTAACTATTTTTCATGTATATTTTTAAAATTACCTTTGGGTTAACACAATTAACCCCAATGCCAAAGATTCTCTCTCTGGCATTTGCCTGTTTGACCATATCCCATATAGATTTGGCAGCATTGGCGAAATTTTCACCATGAGCTAAATGCAATTCATCTTTACATTGAAATGATACCCAAAATTTTACATTTGGATAATCATTTAAAATCATTTGTGTTACAGCCTCAGCTTCCTTGGGGCACGGAATAGTTTCAACAGCTAAGCCATTTACATTTTCAGCCAATAAAGCATTAATGCGAATACGATGCCAGTTCTGTATTTCCTCTTTGGAAACTTTATCAGTGTACGAACCATTGTACTCTGAACCATCGTGTAGCATAGCTCCATATGGTCCTACAGAACCTAATATTAATGGTAGTCCAGCTTCCAGTGAGCCATTTTCTTTTTCGACTTTCTCAATATATTTATCACGAGCTTCTTTGGCAAGTTGTACACTTTTACGCATTAATTGTATGGAATCTTCTTTGGAAAGTTTTAAGTGTTTCATGAAGCCTTCAACGCTGGACTGATAAGTGTTGGACAAAATAATTTGTGCTCCATCTGTGTTAAGTAAGCAAGTATGTATGTAAGTACCGATTGAAGAAATTTTAAGAACTCTATGATTATTACAACAACAAATTTAACTTATAATTTTTGCTCTTAGGACAGAAAGGACTCTTTATCAAACCTACAGTTTTGTACAGAGAAAGAATAACTTAGATATACATGTACATATGTAGATACGGACATGGATTAATCGATTTACAAAGTTCTTCTCTGTCTTGGTTGTAAGACTATTATTCCATTAAGGACAAACAAACATGTTTTAAAACCCACTAAGGAAACCCTTAATAAAGGACAAAAAAGGCAGCAATAAGTATATTTATAAACAGTAAATTCTGAATGAGATTTCTAGTATTTTATTGTACACTACAATCCTAATGCAAACAGAAAATTTCCTAATCAATTGTATTTTACCAAGCGATAATAATGGTGACACATAGGCAATTTACTAGTTAAAAAAACTATTGTACTTACTTTCTAAGAAATCTAAATGTGTTTGCACGACTGCAGTAGGATTAACCAAATCGAAACGTGAACCCCATAATGGGTCACCATCGATACGTTCACCAACATGATTGGCCAATTGTGTAGAAAAGCCGCCACATTTAACTAAAACACGTTGTTGTTGCTCCTCATGCGTTGAAGCCATAATTCTTATTTTATTTTTAAAAGGAGTCCTTTAAATATCCTCGTAGTATTACATTCAAATGAGATCAAACAACTGTAATAATACAGCTAAACAATCATAGATATTAATAAAATAATAAATTTTCTTTTTAGTTATTGCCAATTTATTTTTGTTTTGCAAATAAATGAATAATGCATAAATACTATATTATTTTTGTTGTTGTTATTATAGCTGCGGTATATGAAATGCAGCGTTGCCACACACAAAATTTTAATCCTACCAAACTCTTGTTAGAAAACTACTTCTTTTTCAGGGTACGTAGTATAATTTAAAGATACGTTAACACCTTCCAAATATATGACGCAATGACGTGACCCCTAAAAAATCGACATATGTACATGCAGTAAAAAATATTTTTTGTCAAATATTTATTTTCATTTTATTGCAAATTTATATGTAAATTATAATCATTCCTTCCGATGGGATTAAAAGTTATTTTTAAATTTAAGAATCTCTAAAGGATTCTGTAGCCATTTTACACATAGAAAGTTTTTTGGAAAACTTGTTTTTGTGTGTGTGAGAAAAAGAATTTCAGTGGTGAAGGGTATATCAAGTTTATCGTCCTCGGAATCTTGTTATACCCTACACCACTTTAGTGGAGAGGTTATATTGGGTTTGTGCTGATGTTTGTAACACACAATAGTATTGGTCTTATACCCACCTGAGTCGATTTAGCCCGTCTGTCTGTCCATGTATACCTTGTAATCTAACTAGAGATCGCAATTTTGAAGATAATTCAATGAAATTTAGTAAATGATCATTAACTGACACAAAGACGAAGCCTATTGAAAATGGTTAAGATCAGTCCGTTATTTCAACTAGCCCCCATACAACTGAAACTCAGAATAGGGCCTGTAAACATTGTAATCAAACTACAGGTCGCAATTTTCGTTTAATATATAAACTCGTATCTTGACAAAAAGCTGCAAAACCAAGTTCTATACTAGCTTTGATGATCCTCATGAACTTAAAAATTATCATTTGATCCTAGCCCCTATAAAAATCCCCCTTCAAAATTTAACTTAAATATTTTGTTATTTAACAATAAATGACTTAAGTATATCTGAGGCAATGTATAATTCAACTTAGATGCTTTATCAAATGGTCGGCCTCGTCCGTATATAACTTCTTACTTGTTTTGTTTTCTTATTCTTCTCATTCCTACAACAACAAATCAATGCAATTAATAGGTAGTTACTAAAACAAAATTTTCTATGTGTAGACATTAAAAAACTTTATAAGAAAAAGTTTCCTAGTGTGGACCAGGTCTTAATGTCTACACATAGAAACTTTTGTTTCAGAAATTACGTATTAATTTCATAGATTTGTTGTTGTACGAATAAGTAGAATAACAAAACAAGTTTCCGAGTAAGAGAAACTCCGTACCGCCAGTGACGCAAAATCAAAAGTTTGCCGAAAAAATTCTCCTTGTGAACCGGCACTTTTTTATTCTACACCACTATAGTGAAGGGGGTATTATTATGCTTTTGTGCTGATGTTTGTATTTAAAAGTATTGGTCCGACACACACCTTAAAGTATACCAATCGGCTTAGAATCACTTTCTAAATCGATTGTAGTCTGTCTGTGTGTCCATATAAAGATCCTGCGCTTGCAATTTCCAAAATAATTTCATTAAATTTTGTACATTTCGCTATTGAAAATGGTTGAAATCGGTCCACTATTATGGCTAGCCCACATACAAACTTCAGCCCGAATATAGCTGTAGGAATCATAATTATGTTAAATATTCTAGTATGTCAAATTTTTAAGGTTTCATGTAGAAAATCTCTTTTTTTTTTGTCAAGAAGAAGTAAAAATATTCCGAAATTAAGTTAAAAAAAAAAAAAACAAATAAAATGCTATTTAAAATATAATTCAAATATTTAACATACTTACTGGTGTATGGTATCATAAGGTCGTACATGCCCGACTAAACATTAATTGTTTTTATATGAAGTTTGACAAACGTGCTGTTCTTTGACTTTTTCTCATAAAAAGTCGTTTTATCGACTGTTTAAAATCCATTAAGAGAACCCTAATATGAACAGTATTGAAAATATCTTTTGGATCGTTTTCAAAATTATTTATCAAAAGTTTATTATTAAGCAAGTTTTGTATAAAGAAAAGTTGATTTCCAAAACAATTTCATGTTATTGGTATTTCCAACTAAATATTAAAACTAAAATTTAAAATGTTGTACATACCTATGGAATGTTTGAAGTTTTTTTTTTTTTAATTAAAACTGCGATACAAATAAAACAATATTAACATTTTGTTTTTATTTCTGGTGTGTAACATTGTTAAACAATTTTACTTTATTTTTGTTTTTTAATAATTTTTAAATATTTGTATTGTATGTATATATTATATATATTGTATGTTGATAAAATTATTTATTAATAAATTGTTATGTAATTAAAAAAAAATTATATAAATATAAAAAATAACAAAATTTAAAACCAATTGTTAAATGGAGAGTAAAAAATTAAAACAATAATAAATTAAAAAAATAAACTTTGGTTAGATAATGTTTTCTTTTTTTATATAGCGACTGTATAATATTAACAATTAAGTTTAGTGTTTAAAAGTTTATTTTAAATAAAAAAAAAACTGAATTAAATATAAAATAAATTTAATAATACAATTATGTAGCCGTAGTGTTAAATGTAAAGAAATAATAATTATAAATGGAATATTTTTGTATTTGTATTTGTTTAATATAAAATAAAAGCAGCACTTTAAAAGCAATGATAATAATAATATTAATATTTATAAATAAATTCAGATTGATATACAAACGCATAACGAGAGTATAATTAATTCATAATAAAATATATTAAATTAAATATATATGTATGTATTTAAATAATTTTTTTTTATGTTTTAATTATATGTATGTTGGCTTGAAAGATAATTTTATATTTTTTACGAGTAATAATCATAATGATAATTATAAATTCAACAATAAAATATATAAAGAGTGTGAAGTGGATTTAAGATAATATATATGCTAAATATAATTATAAAAACGCAAGTATATAATAATTTAAATTTATGTAGTATATGTTAACGAATAGATTTGACAATTTTTTAATTTATATATATATTTTTTAGTTTGTTTTGAAAACATTTATCAAACTTTTAGTTTCTAGCTTTTTGTTAATTTTTTTTATATAATTTAATTAAATCATAAAAACTTGTTTCGACAATATTTTCTTAAAAAGTTTTTATTGTTTTTTTTTGTTTGTTTGTTTGCAATAGTTCTGCTATAAAAGTCTATATAAAACTGTGTGTTTGTTTGTTATGTTTTTTGTTTGTTTGTTTTGTGTTTGTTTTTTAGCATAGTGTATTTTAAGGCTTCCTTTTTTTTCTTTTTATCCATACTGTAATGATATTTGAAAATAATTAAAATAAAAAAAAGAAAATTATATAAAAATAACAAAATATAATTTTACCTTTTAAAATTAATTTTAAATTAAATATTCGTGTTGTATACATTATAATTAATTTGTTTTCTTTTTTTTTTGTTTTTGCTTTAATATAATTTTGTATAAATATATATTTTAATATTTTTTTTGTGGTAATTATTTTAAATTTCTTTTTTTTTTGGTTTTTTTATTTGTCTCTTCTAAAAGCTTTTTGAGTATATTATTTAAGGTTAGGATTTGTGATTTTTGTTTGTTTCAAGTTTCTGCTGTTTTTATTATTATTCTAAAGGCATTTTTACTCGTACTTTTTTATTTAGAATTAAAGAAAGCCTCCGCCTCCGCCGCCGCCACAACAACACATTTCTTGGGAGGATTAATAGTGTTTATGATCATCATCAGTCTTGCAAAAGAGATTTTTAAACTTTTTGTTTTAGATTTTAAAAAAATCAGTTTTTAAATTTCTTTTTAGCAATTCACATAGTTTTTTTTTGAGATTTTTAAAATTTATTTTTATGCCGTAAATATTTTTAAATTGTTTTAATAGTTATCATTTTGGAATGTATAGTTTAATTGTTATTAACTGAAATTCTGCACATTCGATATTATGTTATTTAAACATATAGAAAAGTAATTAATTATAATCAATTAGATTTAAATGCACATATAAAGGGCCCTATACTGCATTTCAATTTGAATCGAAATTTTCTCTTTGCTATTCTGTATTTCGATTCTACTTTCCGCCACATAAACAACATCTTAGACCTGGTCCACACAAGGAAACTTTTGTTGAAGTTTCCTTAATGTTCACACATAGAAACTTTTGTTTCAGAAACTACGTAGTAATTGCATTGATTTGTTGTTGTACGAATGAGAAGATTAAGACCTGGTTTACACTAGGAAACTTTTGTTGAGAAACTTTTTCTTAATTCTCTTTTGAAGTTTCCTTAATGTCCACACATAGAAACTTTTGTTTCAGAAACTACGTAGTAATTGCATTGATTTGTTGTTGTACGAATGAGAAGAATAAGACCTGGTCCACACTAGGAAACTTTTGTTGAGAAACTATTTCTTAATTCTCTTTTGAAGTTTCCTTAATGTCCACACATAGAAACTTTTGTTTCAGAAACTACGTGTAAATTGTATTGATTTGTTGTTGTTCGAATGAGAAGGATAAGAAAACAAGTTTCCGAGAACGGGAAACTCCGTTTTGCCTCTCTCAAGCAAAATTAAAAGTTTTCCAAAAAAAGTTTCCTAGTGCGGACCGGCTGTAACAAAACATGTTTCCGAGTACGAGAAACTCCGTTTCGCGAGAGAGATGAATGATATTCTTTCCCTTTTTCTCTTACGCAAAAACAAAAGTTTTCCAAAAAAAGTTTCCTAGTGTAGATCGCCACTTACAAAAACGTAATTACGATCGAAATGCAGAATACACACAATCGTAAAGCATTGAAACGAAATAGAATTGCTTTTTCTTTTTGTTACGATTCAGTTTTTTGTTTAAAGAAATATCTTTTTTCGATCATTGGGTAAGATCTGGTTCACACTGGGAAACTTTTGAATTTTGTGTGTGAGAGAAAGAAATGTCAACCATCTTTTTCTTTCACACACGAAATCAAAAGTTTCCAAGTGTGAACCAGGTCTAACTGAATACGTAAACGTAATCGAAATGCAGAATAGGGGTGAATAGATTTTTCAAATGTTGTGGGTGCAAATCGACTTTCAGCAGTAACCAGTAGTGTCCTGATAACGAAACTCTATTTCTAAGTTAATTTTGGTGCAAACATCTTCCGCGCGCAAATCGATTTTCTAAAACTATTTACAAACAAATTTTCATGAATTTTAATAGTAAAGAGTAAACCGCTGTCCCTACTATCCTTGACTTTTCTCCTTATAATTGTAGTGGTCAAACAATGACACTTGTTTATATCGAAAATATCCAGTTTTGTATTAAAAAAAAATTATTAATTTATAGTAAATATCGAAAACTTTTAGATATATTTTTTAACGATCGGGAGTAAGTGTATTTTGCTCTATGTGGAATGGATATGGCCGCTTTGTAATTTCAAAATATTTTATAAAAATTATAAACTTAACCCTTTCACGCACACATATCCATAAAAAAACCGCTGGATATGGATATGACTTCACCACACACTGTATTTTGATGTATATTGATCATTTTTGATGAAAAAGGGAAGAGTTTCTTTTGAAGGATATCGCAGGATATTATCCTTTTTAGCATGAAGTACCATTAAATTCTAAGAAATAACTTATTTTACTTTGGAAATAATCATTTTCTGTAGCTGTGTACTCAAAATCGAGAAAAATTAAAAAAAATCTTGGGACACCGGTGACCCATATACGTAAAAGAGTTAATGAACATTTTTCTAAAGAATTGAGCAGCGCTGAATACGAATCTTTAGATATCTCGAAGAAAGAAGGATAGAAATAAAGGATCTTACGCGCGGGTTTAGCTTCTTAATATCTCGACGTCTATCTCAATGTGATGGATAAATTCTGAGGCTTGATTCGTATTCAGCGCTGATCAATCCTTTAGTATATGTAATACTTAAGTATAAATTGATCTCTGGGTTTAGTTTTTTTTTAATCTTGTTGGCATCTGTAATCTTTATATAAAAAATCATAATTTCACAAAAAATTTGACTTTTAGTAAAATCCCTAAAATTTCTTAGAAACTAAGTTTCGGTCAACAAAATTTTAAATTTAATATTAAAAAATATGTTTAAGTAGCAGAGTATCGAATGAACTTTTTCAAATTAATTTAAAAATTTGATTCGACAAAATATTTGCCTTTACATTATCAGGAAGTGAGTTCATATCAGAATTTAGAATTAGTTTCGACTAATAATGCTTTTAGCACCTTTATATGTATATAATTGACTGATTTTAGTTAGGATAATTTTCAACAAATTATTTCTTTTTATTATGGGACGTCGTCGTCGTCGTCGAAGACGATGATGATTTTAATACTTTCTGAAGGATTTGTTTGAATTCCTGTTTCAATGACTGTTTTGTCACTGGTTTAATTCTCTTCTAGGAGAATAGATTATTGCGTCTTTTCAAAGAGCCAAATTTCTTTTCGGCTTCTAAAAGAGCCTTCTCATTGCGAACAACTTCAAAGGGTAAGGCTTGAGGAGCCTGAGACATACGTCCACCTCCATCCATTTCCTGATCCGAAGGAAAATCTTCAAAGGACATATTACTAAAGCCTGTTTTAACGGAATTTTTTATAGAATTCGATTGAAAGGAAGAATTGCCAAATGATTTACCCGAAAAGGATTTCGAATGTTTTTGTGTTTGTGTCGTATTAGAATTGTTTGTTGCAGTGTTCGATGACGATAACATGTTTTCGTAATCTTCTTCGTCATCAAATTCATCAGTGTGAGATTTGTATTTAGAACGTTGGTGTTTCTGTTTGGGTGGACACATACTTAGCGAAGATGATGATGAACCCAAAGCTGATGTTGTAAGGCCGGTATTGGTAGAAGACAATTGCTGGTGATGATTATCACTGGAGACTTTCTTATAGGAATTTCCTTTAACTTTTTGTGACAATTTCGCTGGCAGAGTCCTAACGCCTAGATGGCTCTTTTTTTCTTTGTGTTTTGTGGCTGGGGCTGCTACTGCCGGTGTGTTTGCTATTGAAAGACTGGTGGAGGAGACTGATGTCTTTGCTGAATCCATGTCGGCATTATGTTTAGCATGCAAAACAACTGGCTCCTCTTCATCGTCTGGCGTAAAGTCCGAGCAACGTTCTTGAGAGATTTGAACAAAGGCATTATCAGCTATAGGAAACATTGACTGTTCACTACCAGGGGAAGCACACAAATGGGGAGGTAGTGCCTGACCAGTAACATTAGCTGCGGGTAAGTTGGTAGTTGTTTTTCCGGGGGCATTCAAAGAAATTTGCATAACCTGGGAATTGCTCGGAGTGTTTAAGTCAACAATTTGTTTAGTCCTTGCAGAAGCATTGGGTGGAGGAATAATCACATTTACATTTTGTGTTTTAGGTATTTTAGTAGCTGAACCGCTCAAGGCACAGGATGTTGGTAATGACGGCACATTAACATAAGTAGCCAAAGGAGTAACATTAACATTCACATTTGTTTTTTGGTGTGAAGCAAACTTATTTATAGGAATCTGTTGTTGTGGTGGTGTGGAAAATGTCGGTTCGGGTGTTTTATTAATTATAATAGAGTGATTAACAGTAACAAGTTGGGGCCTAGATTCATGTAGTATTGTTGGTGTTGTATAGGTCGTTGAAGTGGAAGCGGTAGTTTTAACTTGTACAATATTATGGTTTTTATAGCCTTTCTGACAACTGACAATATCTGGTTTAATATTATTAATACATTTACTAATTACCTGAGGAAACGGCTCAGAATCAAATAAATCACGCTGTTCTGTTGCTGCTGTTGTAGTTGCGGACACTGCCGTTGCATTTTTGGGAGCAGAGTTCTCTGATACATTTGAGGAGATAACTGTTACCATGCCATAATTAGACGAACTTTGTATGTGTTGGCTGTTTGTTACTTTATCATTAGTTTGTAATTGCTGCTGGTGGTGTAGCTGTTGTTTTTGCTGTTGCGGCTTAGGTTTTATAGGATTAACAAATGGATTAAATACGGGTTCATTGAACTCATCCAATACTGTATGAAGTGGTGGTAAATTTTCTATAGTCTGTGAAGACGTTAGTGTAGCTGCTCCGACTGCTGGGACTGTGGGTGTGGTCATATGGAAGTCTGAGAATGTTGTTTTTATATTTTTAACTGGTGTAGATGTCCATATTTCAGCAGTTGGATTTATGGTAGGTTTAACTCTATCTGCCTCTAAAGATTTCTTACGAGATGAAGTTTTAAGTGGCAGTCCCTCAGGCATTTTAAATGGAGCCATAGCAAACACATCCAATTCTTCCTCGGGTTCAGTTTTAATGGGTTTCTTAGTATTATCGTCTGCATCCAGAGGATTGTGTGGTATGGGCTCATCAGAACTAGAAGTTTTATTATTAGAATCAGTAGAATCCCCCGAATTGTAAGCCAATTCATCATCAAGTAATAAAGGTTTATCACCCAATTTATTTATGAATTCACTAGAAGTGGGACTTAGCTCATTTTCTTCACATGCTAGTTTACCAGCAACGTTTGAAGCTGTAACAGCATTTCCCTCATTATAGGCCGCCTGTAAAGCAGCAATGCGATCTTTTTTGCGCATACGCACTTTAACGACCACACGACTAATGTCATCTTCGTGTGTTGTCACCGATTCACACTCTGCATGATAAGCCGAAGAGTTGCAAGTTTTTACACTCTCACTTATGCCGTCCATATCGGGACGTTTTAATTTTGCATTGCTTCTTAATACACTGTTCATTTGATTCTCATCAAAGTAATCATCATCTTCAGCTCGTAGATCAGAGGCCGAACCTATGGAATCAGCATCTTCATTGTCTTTATTAGCTTCATCGGCGGCAGCAACAGCCGCTGCTATTTCAGCAGCCTGTTGTTGTTGCCTCTCGTGTTTTTCTAATGCAGCATTTACTTGCTGCGCCACTTGGTGGGCCGCCGAAGAGGGTCTTTTGGTAGTGGTTTTTTCTCTTAGTTTCTTAACAATCGGTACTTTGATTTGTGTCTTGTCCACTTTGTGATAGGCTGCCTGTTGTATTTTGTGTATAGTATCTGGTATATTATTGGTAACAATCTGTTTAAAGATGGCCTTTTTGGAGGTAGTTATACCCGCACTGTAATCCTCTTGAAAAAATTCTGAATCTGAATCATCTGATGTCGGCTGATCATTACTACGTAATTTTTCATATTTATTACGATCTTCCAGTGGAAGTTTAACAAATCCTCCCGAAGCTAATGCCACCGAGGCACCACTTAAACTAACTAAAGCATCATCTTGATCTTGTAGTAAACCACTGCCGCCATCGCCAACACAACCACCTTCGGAATCGGTTTTTAGATTATTTATAAGCGAAGTCTTTTCTTCGCTTGATACTTCTAGTGTGGGTGACAAAAGCCATTTTGAGGAAGTTGATGAGGTAGTACCACCACCACCACAATAGGCAGCACCTATCAAACTATTGGGATTTATTGTAGCTGTTGTAGTTGTTGTAATGCTGCTGTTGTTGTTACCCATAAAGTATTTAGCTGTTAAAGAGAATTAAGTTCTTTTATGTGATAAAAAAGAAATGAACTGAAAATTGTGTAAGTATGTATGTATGTACGGCGAGGGAGAGACAGGGAGGATTTGAGAGAAACGGTAAGTGTCTGTGTGTGAATAGTTCGATGGGTAGGTGGGTGCGTGAGTGAGTGTGTAAGTGATTTAGTGTAAGTGGTTAAGGGCGCTTAAATAGTTAAGGAAATTTGATTAAGTTGTATGTATTTTTAAGTCTGTCATTTCATTTTATACAATCATCACATTTTCAAAAGATTTCATTTTTTAAGACAGGCTTGTATATCCTCTCAATACAATCACTTGAATTGTTTTCACGACAATTGCATATTTGCTACTCTGCCAAAACTCTTGCAACTTAGGCTTAGTTGTATCAACATATATTGTTCTCCAAAGACGGGTGCCCGATAATAATTAAACTGTTATAACATAAATAACTAATACACATCACTTTTTTTGCTTTGATATTTTTGTTACGATTCGTTTGGTTTTGTTTAGATAGATAGATATTTAATTTCATGTTCATAGCAATTTGAAGAGTTTTTTTGTCCATCTGTCCATCTATCTATCTATCTTCTATCTATCTATCTATCTATCTATCTATCTATCTATCTATCTATCTATCTATCTATCTATCTATCTATCTATCTATCTATCTATCTATCTATCTATCTATCTATCTATCTATCTATCTATCTATCTATCTATCTATCTATCTATCTATCTATCTATCTATCTATCTATCTATCTATAGCAATAGTTTTAAACTTCTTAAATTTCATTAAACTTGAGAACTTTGTAGATTCTACTCCCTTTGTAAGTTGTTACGGTATTTTTAACATTTTACTTTTTTCTTAAATTAAAAAAAGATAACATTTTCCTGTTAATAATACTCAACGAAGTCAATGGTTGGGTGTGGTAGTAGGTACATATGTATAAATGAAGAAGGCAATAGACATTTTTGTTACATAACTTTGTTATTTAACAAACTGTTAATGAATTTGTGAATTTATAATGAATTGTGCATTCTTCCTTTTTTTATAGAATGAAATAAACTACAAGGCAAATAATTTGAGTGCTAAAAATAATAATTAAAATATAAATAAATTACAAAAATAAAATGTAAATAAAAACTTGGGTATTATGGAAAGTAGAAAAAAACAATGTATCATGGACTGGTAAAAGAAGCACTGAGACACAAAGGTTTAAAGGATAAAAAATAAAGGGATTTCTTGTTTAAATTGAAAATGTAGTTGAATGTTAAATGACAAACAACAGTAAAACTTAAAATTAATAAAATTAACAAATAAATAATATTGTACAACATTTAAGGCCAATGAATATTTAAAATAAAATGAATTTTAAAATAAATTATATAAAAAACGAACAACAACAACATAAATTTAATATAAATAATAATTTTAATTAAGTACAATATTTGTTTAACAAAAAAAAAAAAAAAAATAATAATAAAGAAAATAGAATATAATAAGGATAAATTAAATAAATAATTTTTTTGGTTTGTAAAAGAGGCTTCATTGAAAAAGTAAAATTAATTTGATTATTTTTGTTTTTTTTAAGTTTTTCATAAATATAATTTTAATTTATTTAGTGAAATATAATATTTTCATAATAATGCATACATTTTATTATAACTTAAGCTAATTATTTGTTTATTTACTCATTTATTTATATATTCTTTTGTAGTAAACTAATTAATTGAGGAAATATGTATGTATATGTGTATATTCAACAAATAATCAAAAACTATATAATTTATTATTTATATTTTGTTTCATTCATGTTTTTTTTTCTATTTGCTTAAATCAAACTTATTGTGGCCATTTAGTTTATTTATAATTGATATTTTTTATTTATATTGTAATAATTTGGTTATATTTTATAATAATAATATAAATATACACAATGTTGATTTTAATTGAAAATATATATTTATTAATTTGTTTTTTGTTTTTTCAGAATATAGTTATTATAGCAAAAATATTTAATCTTTTGAATAACTAATTTCAATTCATTAATTCCCTTTAATGCTTCAATTCTTACTAAACAGTGTTTGATTGCTTTATTTTTTATTATTTTTAGTAGATTTTTGTTTATTTCTTTATTATTTATTACTTTTCTAATTTTAGATTTTTTTTAATTAATGTTTCAAAAAATTCACATAAAAGCAATTGTATTTAAATGTTAAGGAACTTGTTTTTTTTATTTTGTTATTTAATTTTATTATTAAATTGCTTTTAAAAAATAAAATTATTTTGTGAGCAAATATTTTTCTTTCGAAATATTTTGCTAATATTTTTAGGGTAAATATATTTAACAAATAAAGTTAAGGTATAAATAATAAAAAAAATACTCTGTCTAAGAGTTATTATTGCAAAGAAAATGCAATTTTTTGTTTTATAAATTTTGATTTAATATTTTGATAATTGAAAAAGAAACGTATACACTGCATTGATAATTATTTATACCCTACACCAGTTTAGTGAGTTGTTTCTGTTGGTTAACAAACTGTATGTAGGATAACATAGTGAAATTTGACATTCCATTGTGGCAAGAACAAAAAAACCTATTGAAAATAATCTACAATTTAAACTAATTCACATACAAAGTTTTTACCAATGAGTCATAAATCAGCGGCGGATCTAGCTCGAGTGTTTGGGGAGAAACTTTTGTATTTTTTTTCGCTTATTTTCTTTTTTCTTATTTATATAGTTTTCTTTCGCTCCGTGGAACCTCGCCTGTCATAGCTGAACATGAAACAAATTTAATTTTTGTGCGAATCGGTCCATATTAAAACTATAAGCTATAAGAGTAATAGCAATAACAATCAAATGATTGGGTGTATATTGAGTTTTTCATTCCGTTTGTAACACATATAAATAGACATACAAAAGTATATACATATACATATATATTGTGGGTCACTGTTAAATTGTACTACCTTTTATCAGGAGTTAGCAGTTTACATTTTTCACAAAAATTAGTTTTGAAATCGATTCATATTATGATTTACTTCATAATATGACTTTTATTGATAAACCAAAATTTCTTAGGTATACATAGATCCACAATTAACCCATATAATCCTTTTTTGGAGTCGCGCCCATCTTGTAAATCATGCAAAAGGAAATACAAATCTGGGGAATTATTTTTTCATGATTAATGTAATTATTAATACAAAATTTGAAAACTTTAGCTTTTTTTAATTTTCAGTTATAAGGGTTAAAGGGTTTACAGAATAGAACGGTGCCACGCCCCCTTTTTGCTAGAACACCTTATATGACTTGAATATTTACGAATATTAAAATTAGTAGAACAATATTTGTGATTTTTAAACTATTTTAGTTTTCCCTGCTATACAAGTTTACTTTTCAAGTGATGTGTCATGCCCACTTGTTCAAAAATGGGTGAATCAGAAATTTTAAAGATTTTTTAACATATACATATAAGATCATCTACCAAGCACAGAATAAAGAATAAATATGGCGCCCACACGCTTAATATATTTACCGACAGCCAGAAGGCAATTAGGGCAATATCAGGAGATACAACTCAATCTAAGACCGTATTGGATTGTATAAAAACTTTAACTGAATACACTCGCAGAGGTAAGCTTCACATCATATGGGTACCAGCGCACTCGGGAGTAGTCGGTAACGAAAGAGCGAATGTAATAACTTTAAAGGGAAGGGATCTCGAGGCAGTTAACCTGACAAACGCAAACCATTCGAAGCAACAAAAGCTGAACTAAAAATATGGGTGAGAGAATCCCATAAGACCTCTAGGAATAATGAAACAGTGGGTAGAACCACGAAAATCCTATGGTTTGAAAATCCTGATGAGAGCAAGACGAAAAATATCCTCAAAATGAACAAGTCTGAAGTTATTATAATAGTACGTATTCTGAGTGGACACGTGGACGAAAAATATCCTCAAAATGTGCAAGTCTGAAGTTATTATAATAGTACGTATTCTGAGTGGACACGTAGGATTACGAGCACATTTAAGCTAAATTGGACGTGCGGATTCAGACGTATGTAGAGCATGTGGAGAGGACAGTGAAACTCTGGAGCACTTTATTTGCCAATGCCAGGCATTCGTCGAAGTTAGAGTCCAGTATCTTGGATGTGATGTTATTCCGGAATTAACATTCTTTACTAAAACTGAAAAATAATTTATTCAGTTTCCTTTTGTGGTCTAGGTGTATTTCTTCGGATTTGATGTAGTATACATCCTCCTATCAACCTAACCTATAAGATTTTTCATATTCCAGTTCCTTTTTTAAAAAAAAATTTAAATTTGAGATAATAAAGTATTCGTAAAAAGTTTCAATACTTTTTTTTAATTTCTGGGATTTTTTTTATTTCTCATGTGAGGAGCCATGCCCACTATAGCTAAATTGTATTTAATGCGTGCACAAAACTATTCTTAAATTAAATATGTAGTTCTAGCAATTTCAGTTTTATTTACATCAAAATTTTACTTTGTATAGCAACTGCCACGCCTTGTTTTTCTTTTGGAAGGCTATTAGTATATATTTAACATTGGAATTATAATAATCATTTGTATTATAATTACAAAGCTTTATCTCTAAAGTTCACGCCTCCAACTGCTAATACGCCCATTTTGGCTTAACTATTGTGCAAATTTTAAGGATTAAGGAACAAATTTAAAGATTAATTATAGGTGCCACGCCCACTTAACAGTTTTAAATGAAAAAAGTCCAATCATACAAAAAGATACTAGCAAAAAGGATCAGAGTAGGAGTACATCAAGATTTTACTTTTTATAGCAGTTGCCACGCCTTGTTTTTCTTTTGAAAGGCTTTTAGTATATATTTAACATTGGAATTATAATAATCATTTTTATTATAAATATTCATACATGTACAAAGCTCTATCTACAAGGTTCCACGCCTCCAACTGCTAATACGTCCATGTTGGCTCAACTATTGTGCAAATTTTTAAAATTCCAACAGCTATAGATTAATTATAGGTGCCACGCCCATTCGGCAGTTTAAAAAGAAAAATAATCCAATCACACAAAAAGATACTAGCAAACATGATTAGGCCAGGAGTTTTATCTTCTATTGTAACAATATTTTCTTATATAGAAGTTAGGTTCAGCTTTATTTTACAAGATTTGGTTAAGAAACATTTCTTAATTGAAGTCAGATTTGATGATTGCTTTTCTTCTCATAATGTATTAGATAAATTTCTATAAAGTAACTCAGTTAAACGTATCAGTTGATTTCAGAAAGTTCTTATTTTTTCAGGAAAATGTTAAAAACTTTTCGATTTGAAAAAAGTCTTTAAATTGTGAATAAAACATAAAAGTAACTGTGCTGTGAAAAGCCTATGAAAAATATTAAAACTATTGGAAATTTCTGCTCTTTTAGCTACGTCTTTGACTAGGACTAGCAGGACAATAGAATATTTGTTAATTGTTAAACAATAATTTGAAAAAAATGAGGGTTAAACCTAAAAGTTATAAAAGAAATTGTTAAAAAAATGTTCTTAATGCAATTTTTTACAAAAGAATACAAATTTACAGTTGTTTTTTTTTTTGTTCTGTTCAACAAAAACTAAATAATTTGCTATTTTAATTATAAAAAAAGGAACTTAAACTTAAGTATTTAAATAAAATTGTGCTAAATTTTAATTACAAATAATTATTAAATGATTTCGATTTATACAATGTGATATGCCAAATAATATCCTTGTTTTAATATTAATAATAATAAATTTAGTTTACAAGATTTTATTAACAAAAAGACAAATTTAAAAGAAAGAAACGCACAAATGTTTTATATATATAATATTGTTTCATTTGTTAGCTAAAAAACCACAACCAAATTTTGTTTTATAATAAAATATATAATATGTATATATAATTTACAATCTTATCATCAGCACAGTTTTTTTTTTTTAAATAAATTATTAACAATTATAATTATAAAATATTAAAAAGACCAATGTAAAACCACCACTATTTTAAAAGTGTTAGATTGTGTTTTTTTTTGTTTGTTGGTAAGGTGTGGGATGATAAACGAGACGCAAGTGTGGTAATAATTTATTATGTATTTGTATCTTAGTTTTAAAGTTAGTTTGAAATTAAAGTTAAGTTTTGTTTGGTTGTTTTTCTTGTTTGTTTTTTTTTTGTTATTCTTTTTCTGGTTAGAACCACAATAAGTTAAGGTTTTTATTTAATGTTTATTTAATAATAGTTTGGTTATTTATACTATTTTATTTTTGTATAAAGAGAGGATGTGTGTTTAAGATGTATTATCTAATTGATTTTCATCTTTTGAACGAAAAAAATCATGAAGAAGATTAAGAAGAAAAAAAGAATAAAAACGTTTTTCCTTTAATATTTTTTTTGGTTTTGGTTATATAAAACAATATTAAAAAAAAAAAATAGCAAGAAAAATTTAACTGGGAACTGGGTTTGGTTATAAAAATTTGTAACGTTAACATAAAGTAGAAAAGTTTTAAAAAAAGTATAAAACCAAAATAAGGATTAAATTAAGCAGTTTTAGCCATTACACTAATGGACAACACAAAACCTTAAATAAAAACATAACACTTAAGCTTAAACTAAAGCTCTTTAAAGTGTTATGTATTTCTTAAAGCTTGGCTTTGGTTTTTTGTAAGGAGGGGGGAAGTTTTGGTAGGTTTAGAGGCAAATTTTTGTAGTATATTTAGTAAAATATTAAAAGAATAAAACAAAAGTAACAATAATAAAATTTTATGCTTTACCTCCAGTTTTGCGTAAAGATGCAGCTTTTTCCCTTAAGCCGGGGGGCAAACTAAATGGTGCGGAACCGAAGGGATCCTCAGGTATTGTTGGAGCTATTGCGGCGGCATTAACAGCTGCTGCTGCTACTGAGTTAGGTGGCGGTAGTGATGTTGAAGCCGTTTGTGAAGTATTGGAATTGACTGAACCCGGTGTAGCAGCCATATAATTTGTTTCAGTTGGCGTTAGTGTCGAAGTAGTTGATGCTGATTTTGCAGTTATGCCTACAAACAAAAAGGAAAGAAATTAATTTAAATAAATACTATGTTTAAGAACTTTTCATTCTTACTTCCTTGACTGCCTCTTTGACGTATTTTATCAAATTCTGCCTCAAATATATGATCCTCAGTCATTTGACCGAAAGGCTGCTCTTCAAATGGATTCCAAGTATCAACACGTGCTGCTATAGTATCACCTACACCAATACCCATACCGGCACGACTCATTTGTGATGTTTGTGTTGTTGTCAGTTCAGCATTAGACACCGAAGATTGTGTGGCAGGTGGTGCAAATAAACCGGGATTAGAGCCACCATAATTATTGCTTGTTAGACCAGTATCACCACCACCCCCACTGCCAGTAGATGAATTACCACTGCGGCTTTTAACAGATTGATCATAAGGTGCTAGAAATTGTGAGGTCTCATTGGCAAAGGTTCTGTGTGTTGGATTTTTTTGTTTGTTTTGTTTGGAAACAGTTTGGGTTGTTTATTTTGGGGGGTAGTTTAGGCCAGAGATAGAATTTTTGGTGGTGGTGCATTAAATGTGCCATGAAATGAAAGTAAAGTACAATATGATAAGAAAACAAATATTGAATAAAACGAGATTTATTTTTGTTTATATAGTTGCCATAATATCAATTATACGATATTCTTTGTGGGGCCTAAATGCAAAAGAAATAAATATGTATATATTTGTTAAGAAAATAACTGGAGAATAATAAAAAAACTTTATAAAAAGATGAAAGAAATTTCAGAGATTCATAAATATTTCAAAAAATAATTCTCAAAATTTTCATTTTTTTTTTTTTTTTGGTTTTAATTTCACTAAATTTCTTTTGAGTGAAAATCGATTTTTTTGGTGAAATTTGAAATTTTTACAGAAATATTAATTTTTTACAGAAATATTTTTTTAATGTAATATCGACTTTTTTGAAATTTCATTTTATAATGAAAATTCGATTTCGTGGTGTAAAATCCATTTTTTGTGGTGAAAATTAAATTTTGTTATAGAAAATTTAATTTTTTTTGTAAAAATTCGTTTTTGTAATGTACATTTAATTTTGTGATAAATATTAGATTTAGTGGTGAAATTCGAATATAATATTGAATATTTTATTTTGTGGTGAAAAAAATTTTTTTGTTAAAAATTTAAGTTTTTAATTGATGTAATAGTTTTTTGTAAAAAAAAAATTATTTTATGGTAAAAACTTTGTTCTGTGATGAAATTCGTTGTTTTAAAAGAAAAATCAATTTTTGGTGAAATATTTTGTTTTTAATAAAAAATAGTGTTTTTGATGAAATATCTTTTTTTATATAAATTCTTCTATAAAACATTGATAGTCATTGATAAAAAATCAAATTTAATAGTAAGAATTTGATTTTATAATGAAAATTTCATTTGAGAATAAAAATTCGATTATATAATGAAAATTCAATTTCGTGGTGAAAATATCATTTTTTGTGGTGAAAATAAAATTTTGTTATAAAGAATTTAATTTTCTTGTGAAAATTCGTTTTTAAAATGTACATTTCATTTTGTGATAAAAATTTGATTTTGTGGTGAATTTTAAATATAATAGTGAAATTTCTATTTTGTGGGAAAATCCGAGTGTGGTGAATAAATAATTTTAGATTAAAAATTTAAATTTTAAACTCATAATAAAATTCGATATTTTTACAGAAATGTCCATTTTTCGTGAAATATTTTTTTATGAAATATTGAGTTTTTGATGAAATGTCTATTTTATATCATTTTTTTATGAAACATCGATATGTTTTGCGATAAAAAAAAATCAAATTTAATAGTGAAAATTTCATTTTATAATAAAAATTCAATTTTGTAATGAAAATTCAATTTTATAATAAAATTTCAATTTGTTAATAAAAATTTGCTTTCATGGTGTAAATTCCATTTTTTGTGGTAAAAGTTAAATTTTGTTAAGAAAATTTAATTTTCTTGTAAAAATTAGGTTTTGTAATGTACATTTCATTTTGTGATAAAAATATGATTTAGTGGTAAAATTCGAATATAATGGTGAAAATACTATTTTGAGGTGAAAATCCGACTATGGTGAAAAATAATTTTAGGTTAAAAATTTAAATTGATGAAATCATTTTTTGTAAAGAAGTTCTGAGTTCTTGATTCTGTGGTGAAATTTGAATTTTGGTGAATTTTAATAAATTTTATAATAAAAGTTCAAAAATCTTGGAATTTAATTTTATCAGAAAAATATGAAGATTTTATAATGAAAATATGATTTTGTGGTAAAAATTCAATTTGTGGTGAAAATTTGATTTTTCACAAAATATTCTAATTTAAATGGAGAAAATTAATACTATTACATGATGAAACTTCGATTTTGTGATGAAAATGCGATTTTTGTGTAAAAATCCTATTGAAATAGTCCAGATATTGAAAAATATTGACAATACTATTTTGTAAGTTTTATGTTTGATTTTATACTGAAAATTCGTGTTTAAATGGTGAAATTTGAATTTTATATTAAAATATCAAATTTTGATGATTTTTGGAAAATTTTAGGAACTGTTATAGATTATTGCCTAAAAGCTTTAAAATTTTTCATTATTATCGAAATGATGCATTAAAATTTAAAAAAGTCTAGTAATATAATATTTTTAAATTGTTAAAACTTATTAATGGCTAAAGATTATACAATTGTGGTTATAGTTTTTCCTAGTTATTGTAAAAATTTATATAAATGACATAACATTTATTAAAGAAAAGAAAAAACACAAGAACACAGACGCATTAGTCATTAATAAATACTCACTTGTTGAAAGCAGATGTGTCACTAACATTACGACGATGGCCGGAAGCATTGCTAGTGTGTGTGGATTTTGGTGGCGAAAGCAACTGAGCAATTGCATTGTCTCCACCACTACCATTACTACCAACGCCGACCGCAGCAATAGTTGTAGTAGCGGTTACAGTTGTTGCGGTCGTAGAATCTAAAGAAGTTATGTCAGTTGTAGTGCTTTTAAGCACTTCTTCAGTTGTGCCAGCCGTTTCGACAGTTTGCAATTGGGGTGTGGGAGAAGTTTCACTAAAAGGATCTGGATAAACAGATGACTCAAATAGACTATTTAAGATTTCCGGAGCAGCAGTGTTCTTTGTTTGTTTCAATGCAGCAACAGCAGCAGTAGTGCTGGGAACCTCTGTGCTTGCTTCGGTTTGAGTTTGTGGCTGAACTGTATTTGTTGAGGTTTGAGCGGGTGCTGGTGGTGGTGGTATTGTGGGCGTTATAGCGGGAAAAATAGCTTGGAATTGTTCGACTACGGGTTGTTGTGGCTGTGGCGATGTAATATTGTTACGGGGTGAAGGACTAGGAGGTAAACCTAAACCCAAGGATTTTTGAGGAATTGCGGCTGATGAACCCTTTGGTCTTTGACGCGGGGCTACACTAGTACCAGACTCAACAATGCCTACTGTCTGAGGTTTGGCGGCTTTGGCAGCAGCTGCTGCTGCCGATAATATACGCTTGGCTTCTGACTCAAATGGAGGTACAGCTAATTGATCAAAATTCACTGGAGGCGATTTCTATGGAGCAATTCAACTTTATTATCTTTAAAACTGTTATTTATATTTAAACTCAATACTTACATGCAAATTTTGTACAGGATTTTCTTTGCCAGCTAAACGAAATGCCACTTCACACACTTGCCATATATTTGGACGCTTATCTGCATCGGGTTCTAGCATGAATTTAATAAGTTGATGCATTCCTTTGGAATATTTAGAATTGTCAGGTATGGAAAAGGTACCATTTTGTATTGCCAGAGTACTTTCGCCGAAGGGTAAATTGAAAAAACACAATTTGTAAAGTAAACAACCTAAAGCCCAAATATCCGCTTTTGTGGTAATACTTTTACCCCCATAAAGATCCACCATTTCGGGTGCTCTATAGGAGAGTGTGGTATATTTTTGGATTTCTTCCTCGACCACTGTAACGCCATGCTGTTGAGGATTCAGTATTTTAGCTGTAGCCGAACCAAAATCACATAATACAAAATTGCCAGCATCGTTTTGTAAAATGTTTTCCACTTTTAAATCACGATGTATAATGGGTGTTTGACAGTAGTGCAGCCGAGAAACTGCTTCAGCAATATCACAGAATATTGTCATGACTTCTTGTTCAGTAAAACCAACTTGTAGACTAAAACAAAATGATTCAAAATATTAAGAATTTATACACAAGGATAAGAAGGCACCACCTACCGTGCATTCATCATGGCCAGCATATGATGTTTACAGTATGGCATTAGTAGTAAAACCTCACAAACACCATTACCAGTTGGTGTTATACTTGAATCGACATAACCAATAATATTTTTATGACCACTTAAATTACTCTGTTTTAGAAGAAAAATTGATTTTTTTATATAAATTCCTTGCTTTTAAAACTACTTCGTTGTTGCATGTTCAATTGCATGGAATAAATTTACTTAAATTTTTTTTTAATTCCGACATTAAATTTAAGTTATAGGTTTGTTTGTGTGTTGCACTTACCGCTATTTGTATTTCTCTTTTAGCCACATTCAGATCATGTTCATTGTTAACATACATACGCTTGAGAGCGTATTTGGCATTGCCTGTATTGGCTTTTGCCAGAAAAACCATTGCAAATCCACCTACAATTAGAACAAATGAAAAAAAAACAACGATTAAAGATACAATGAAAAGGAAAATAGTTAATGATTTTATTAATAATAAGAAATATCATCGAAAAAGAGTTATAAAATTTGAAATATATAAGAGAAGTAAAATTATTTTTTTCGATTTTAAAAATTCATTTTTCTTAATGGGGAAAATCGATTTGTTGAAAATGTATGACCAGGATGCACTAAGTAAGGTGAAATATTGAAGGCAGCTGATTTTTATTTGTTTATTGTAAAAGTGCTTCGGTTTTGTTAAAAATAGTTATTTATTTTTTATTCTGACCCAGCAAAAAATAATTGATGTCATACTTTACAAACGACATCTTAATCACATCTAAAAATGCGATTATATATTTTTCGCTTTTATGAACCAAATATTTCCTTATAAATAAAAATCCAGTTAAAAGTGAGGAACGAGATGTAGAAAAGTCACTACAAATAACATATTCGAAACACATCAAACTATGGAGAAAAAACAATGAAATTAACATAAGCATGTCATTGAACTAAGGAGTGAGATCGAAAAATTCTTAACACACGTTTTTCATTACATTTTTCAACCAAAGTATTATTTGATTTTTTTTTGATCAAGTTACCTTTGAAAAACATGTCAGTTATTATGTGTAATGTCAATTATATTAATTTTTTTGTTAATCTGATTAAAATGAGTGATCAGAAAAAAGTGCGTACTGAAATTATTAAATATTTTCAACTAAACCCAACTTGGTCTTACAAAAAGTTGGCCAAGCATACAAAGGTCTGCCGTCAAACTGTTTCCAATGTTATTAAACAGTACCGGGAGAACTTGTCAGTTGATAGAAAACCTGGTTCAGGTAGAAGGAATGGTCCACATGATGTTTCTAAAGCCAAAAAAATAGAACGCATTTTCAAAAGAGCTCCCAACACATCCGGTAGGAAAGCAGCTCGGTTAGCTCAGTGCTCGTACTATTTGGTACGAAAAGTTAAAGCTAATGCAGGTTTAAAAACATACAAGGCTCAAAAAGTTCCTGACAGGAACGCTGCTAAAAATTTAGAGGCCAAAAACAGAGCACGGAAATTGAAGTCAAGTTTTATAAAAAAATATTCTTGCTGCATAATGGATGACGAAACGTATGTTCTGGCAGATTTTTCGCAACTTCCAGGTCAAAAGTTTTATGTTGCTGATGCTCGAGGGAATGTTGAAGAAAAGTTTAGGACCCAAAAGCAGACAAAATTTCCCAGAAAGTTCTTGGTATGGCAAGCAATATGCAGTTGCGGCAAAAGAAGCCAATCATTTGTTACAACGGGCTCTATAAATACCGAAATTTACATCAAGGAATGTTTACAAAAAAGGCTGCTTCCATTCATAAGACTTCATAATGTGTCCACTTACTTTTGGCCTGACTTGGCATCCTGTCACTATGGTAAACAAGCCCTTGAGTGGTACAAGAACAATAATGTGGTATTTGTACCAAGAGAGGCAAATCCTCCAAACTGCCCGGAGCTAAGGCCAGTGAAGAGATATTGGGCTCTTGTTAAAAGAGAATTGAAGAGTACAAAAAAGGTGTCCAAAAGTGTGGTAGATTTTAAACGTAGATGGACTACTTGTTCGAGCAAAGTGACAGAAAGCACTATAAAAACGTTAATGGAAGGGTTTCCGAAAAGGGTTCAAAATTTCATCACTAGTGATTAAAACTATAAAAATATTTTTTTTTTGTAAATTTTAATAATAATTTGAATCAAATAAAAAAAAATATAAAGCTGTAAGTTTAGTGGTTTCTTTTTTATAAACATATATGTATGTTAAGAATTTTTCGATCTCACTCCTTAAATCGGTTTATTTTTGACAACCAAATATCGGATTTGTATTGCATCTATGATTAGATGTAGTTTATAGTTGTCAAAAATGAACAATATCATACTTCATGTATGTTATATTGTGTTTGTTGCCCAAACGCTCTCACCTTACTTATTACATCATGATGTATGACAAAAATTTAATTTTCTGTATTTTTGTTGCTGTAGTTGACAGCCCTTGCCCGAATATTTCGGGTCATTCCGGTACGTAGAACCGGCTGTCGGTGAATGTCTATTTTCTGTTAAACGTAATAGTTGTTTTAGAGAAAATTTGAGTTTTGTGTTTAGAATTCAATTTTGTTACGAAATTTTAATTTGTAGTGTCCGACCGAACGTTCGGGTACGAGTTCGGAGTTCGGTAAAAAGTGAGGTTCGGCCAATGTTCGTTGTTCGACGAAATTTTGGCCGAACACCGAACTTTTTATAAAATGTTTATTTATCATTTTTTTACATCATCAAAAAATTTTAAAAATGCTGAAAATTTGTTTACAGAAGTTATTATATATCCTGGCTGTACAATAAATTTTTGATATACATAGGTACTGAACGCCTTTTAACCTGTTCCTTTTTTCCTGTTAACCAGAAAGTCATTAAAAAAGTGAAACCTTTAATATGAATTATCTAGTTTCGACTATAAATCTTTGATCTCATTTGTTACATTGAAAAATTCTAGGTCCTTATTCTCAAAAGATCTAGACACGTCTGTCAGTCAGAGAGACTGTCAGTCTCTTAAAATGAAGCAACAATTTTATATTTCATAAGATATATGAATTTCACAAATATGGTTTGTTATTAGAACCATTCAGAATTAGTTGATAATTAACACAATTGCTAATTAAAGACCCTCTTCAAGAAATCTTCTGGATGTTCATATTTTGGTTTTAAATGTTATAAATTTATTACTTTTTAATCATAAATGCGTTTTTCATTTAAGAAAAAAGTTCGTGTTCGCCCGGGTTTGGTACCGAACGAAATTTTGAGTTCGGTCGGATTCTATTTTTTGTGTTTAAAATTTGATTTTGTATTAAAAAATTTGATTTGATTTAGTGATAAAATTTGACTTTTGCAGTTCTAACTGAGAAAAGGTAAAAATCGATTAACTGAAAATCCATCTTATTACCAATCACTTATCAAAGGTTTATAGAGCTAATTTTGTGTGAATGCTTTTGATTTTTTTTTTACTTTTATCTGTGTATATTGCGATTCTAACATGGATTGATACCATACAAAGAAAAAAATATTGAATTAATATTTCTAAGTAACAGACTTCAGACTTATATTACAATTAAGATGTTTAAGCGAATATGTAAAAATAAATCATGAATATAGTTATTTATAAGCGATCTTTACATGAGTCATTTTAGTAAAATAAAAAAGGTCGTAAAATTTCAAATTATAATAATAATATATAAACTAAAACAAAAATACTTGTTGCCAAAGTATACTTACTAAACATTTATAATTAATTTTTAACTAAAGAATTTGTTTTTATCATGTTTTCGTGAAAATATGTTTGTATATAACTGTTGAAATTAAATAAATTTATAATACATACTTTCACAGAGATTTCAAGATTTTTTTGTTTAATCTCATCATTTGTTTTTTGTTTAAATTTGCAAAGAAACAAAAAGAGAAACACAATAAAAGATACATATTTAAAAAAAAATAAGATAAATTGAAGTAAATAAAATAAAAGCTATACATTTGTACCTATACAGAGATAGAGTAAAAAGAAAATAAAATAAAAAATGAACTAGATGCCAGCCAGCAGCAGCTAATGATGTGACTTTATTTTACTTTTGTTGTTATAAAAAACAATTAAATTTACACGCAAACATTATTTATTATTAAATAAAAATTTTATGTTACAATCAAAAAAAAAACATTCAAACACACTCTAAACGACAGATAGGCAGCAGAACCTACACACAATTATTTCAAAAACCATTACAATTAATTTTATTTCATATTGGAACTCGATTTGACAAAAGTATTAAGTTCATATAAAGTTGTTTTAGAAAAGAGAAAATTGGTTTAAAACTTAATATATAAATAATTTCACAATTTTTACAAATTGTATGAACACATTTATTTAAAATACTAAACTAATTGTTTTCATTTGTTAAGGTTAATAACTGTTTATGAATCATATTGATAATATACATTTAAATTATAGAGAATGAAACAAAAATGAGGGAAATGTTTTAGAATATATATTTTAAAATGTGGAAGAGAATTTATATGAACGTAAGAGTAGGAGTAAGTGAAGAGGAATCTGTTCAGTTGAGGTTTCAAAATTGATACTTTACGCTCATATTCAGGATAATAAGGGTTAAAGGCGAATAAGTTGACTTACTTAGTAACAAACAAATTAACTAACTAACCTATTAACTTACTAACTTACCTAACTAACTAATTATCTAACTATCTATCTATCTATCTATCTATCTACCTATCTATCTATCTATCTATCTATCTATCTATCTATCTATCTATCTATCTATCTATCTATCTATCTATCTATCTATATATATCTATCTATCTATCTATCTATCTATCTATCTATCTATCTATCTATCTATCTATCTATCTATCTATCTATCTATCTATCTATCTATCTATCTATCTATCTATCTATCTATCTATCTATCTAACTAAATAAATAAATAACTATCTAACTAACTAACTAACTAACTAACTAACTAACTAACTAACCAACCAACTAACTTACAATTTAATTATGATCTAATAATGAACTAACTATATCCAAATCTTTTCAGTTATCTAGATCTAAACTTCATAACTTACTAAGATATATAGTGGCAACAGGTTGGATCTAACACTGTTTTATTCTGCAAAACGGTCCCATTCATCACGGTTTAAATCTTTCAACCATTGCATTAATTTGATAGACAGTCAACGTCGTTTCGAAACAGTGGTCCTAAGTAAGGCCAAATCGGGTAGACCACTCAAGAATATTGTACGAAGTAGGTCTAATAAGAATTGAGGGAAGTGCGAAAAGTATTACCGACTACTTCGTTACTTCGGAGTAACACCTTCAACAATGATTCCTAGTAGGAACGAGTGGAATGAGTCCGAAGTTATGCTTGAGGGGTATGCAGTTTTAAATGATGGATCTAAGATGGAATGTGCTACAGAGGCCGGATTTTATGTGGATGATAACATAAGAGTGTCCTACAGACTTCCGGCATTCCCACTACAATCGATTCATCGCAACGGAACAACTCGGAGTTCAACGAACAACGACCAAGGATTGTCAACCCAACCACACCGTGTCGCTGCTACAACAACAGACTTCCACACAAATGTAGTCCATCTGGCGCAGATCTTGCCATACATCATAAACATTAAAGATATTATTAATACATACATTACCAGGTAATAAAAGGTAGAAAAAATGTGCTTACATGTTACATTCTTGTTACATGTTACATTCTAGCTTGATAACTAACTTGGTAACTGCAGAGGGAACCTGGCATCAGATTATAGACAGTGAGGCTGTGTTGGTTACAGGGACAGTGTGATATCGTTAGATAGGCTTCTGAACTTAATCTTATTAGTAGGGATAGTTCTCTAAAACTCCCTATCGTTATTACTACAGACTTATCTTTGAAAAACACTATTTGAAAATACTATTAGGAATGGATAGGAAGAGTATAAGGACTTTAGTAGGGGTTAAAAATGGTTACTGGGCAACTGTTGCTTTTGTAGGTTGTGTGCGAAGAAAGAGGAACTGGAAACAATAGGCATATCTTAGCCATTTTCCCAGATTACAGAGTCTAAGACTAAAATAGCTATTTAGAAGATTCCACGATAAACGTGAGATGTAGCAGTATGTGACTTTGGTTTATTTCAGTTCATTTCAAAGGGTATACAACCCTTTGAAGTAAACTGAACACGGTTATGGTTGCGATTTTTTTTATTTTTCCAATAGGTGATATCTTCAACAAAAACCTGAGAGATTTTAAGTTTCTTTAAACGTGCGATACTATTGTATAAATTTAGGAACATATTTATTATAAGCAACGTCGTTTCAAAGCGCTCAACCTAATAGGTTTCAAATAATGCAAACCTGATGCAACTATTTCCTTCTACAACTTAATCCTTTTCTTGTCTAATATATATCGCTTAAAATTTACATTAATTGTAACTGTAAGAGACACAGCTATGGCATTGTTTGACTATAAATATTCATGCATACAAATAAATCTAATAAATAAATACAAAATAAAACCAAAATCAACAATCAACAATGTCTCTCAACAACTTGTTTTCATTTTGTATTTATTATTATTTTTTTGTAGTTAGTTTTTGGTTGGGGGCATAAAGGGAAGAATAATCGTTCGAATATTGCGACGACAACGACAGCAACGAATGCGTGACCTTCATTTCATTTCAATTCAAGTTGTTGCTGTTAATAGCGCAAACGGCAACGTTACCGACAATTTCTTCCAAAAGTTCCAGTACATGCAACTAGCAAAATTTTGAATTTTTAAAATTAAATAAAAAGTATATAAAAAAAAGGATGTTCTTTTTCTTATAACTCTTAATTTAGAATTGTTGTAGTAAATTTTAAGAATTAAATAATTTTAAAAATAAATTTGGGTATCTTTTAACAATTTTATTTATATAGTAAAAAGTAGGGTGTTTAAACAGCGACTTGCTTGATTGTTAAAACAAATTAGACGCAATGTTTGATTTGTTACAATTTGTGATATTTAATTTGCATATAAGTTTTTTCTTTACAATTGTTTGTAAATAACTTTCAGTTGGTTTTGAATGTATTGTTTATTAAAAAAAAAGCAAAACATTTTGTAGTATTTACTAGGTGGAATTTTTTCTATGAATTGTTCTCAACAACTTTGTTTATGAAATTAGTAACGGTGTAAATCGTTTTGTTTTACAAAATTAGGAAAAGAGTTTTTAATTTGTCAATAAATGAAAATTATTCTTTTTCAATAAAAAAATAACATTTGTATGAAAATTAACAATTGTTTATGTTTAAAATATAAAATTTGTATTTTGTATATCTTTGAGGACATTGTTTTTAATTTAATTTAAATTTAAAAAAACCGAATTTTTTAATAACCAATTTTTAAAGTATTTAAGTTTGATAAAGCATATTAAAAAACTTTGTGGTTTTGAAACAATGTAAATAAAATTTAACCTTTTAAATACATGAATCTTATCAGTTTCGCTAAAAAATAACCCAGTAAAATTGTACGTTTACATTTTAAACTAAATATCATTTGCTTTGAAGACGTAACGTTAAAATTTTTCTTTTTTTAAATAATAAATGGGATAACAGAAAGTTTCTAAATTATAATAATTTAAACAGGAGATCGATTTTTTTCTCTTTTAATATTTAAAATGTAGAAAATAGAAAACACTTGATAAAATTTTTGCTTAAAAATACCAACAGTTTGCTGGAAATAAACAAAAGTGATTTTCTATATCGACTGACATTTAACGTTGTTAGTTGTTTTTTTTCTTGTCCTTTAAGTTTTTCCCTTTGTATACTTAAAAGTTTACAAGGACATTTTTATTGAAATAAAATGATACATACGTTTAGACTAACATTTGTGAAGAGTATGCTGATGTTATTGAAAAGAAAGAAATTACAGGAAATTAATTCAACCTAATTGATATTGAAATTTTATTTATCATTATAGGAATGAAGGTACAAATAAAGAATGCATTTAAAATTTTATTAAAATATTAAAATAAAATTCAAAATTTAAAATTTTTATTACGATCTAATTTAAGTTTCGTTCAAATAATTTTTATATAATTTTTTAAATTTCAAATTTAAAAGATTTTAAAACAAATTTTTAAAAATTTTCGAAAAAAATACTTTTGAATAATATGTGAAACGTGAAGTAAGTATTAGGGTTCTATAAATCGACTTTCGAATAATCGAACAATCGACTTTTTGTCGAAAATAGTCGAAAAATGTCGGAAAAAGTCGAAAAAAGTAAAAAATAGTCAAACAATCGAAAATTGTTGAAAATCGATAAATCGGAAAAGTCGAAAATCGTCCACAAGTCTGAAATGGTCGAAAATAGTCAAAAAGTGGAAAAGTCGACTATTTACAAAATAATAAAAGTCTAAAAGTCGACTTTTAACTAACTGGAAAAAGTCGAAAAATCGACTTTGCACAAAATGCAAAAAGTCGACTTTGCATAAAATGCAACAAGTCGAAAAGTCGACTTTTAACTAAATCGTTTCAACTATAGAACCCTAGTAAGAAGGGTTCTATAGTTGAAACGAAAAGTCGACTTTTCGACTTTTTTCATTTAGTTAAAAGTCGACTTTTTGCATTTTATGAAATGTCGATTTTTCGACTTTTTTCATTTAATTAAAAGTCGACTTTTCGACTATAACTATTTTCTAAATTTGACTTTTTGACTATTTTCCGACTATTTTTTGAGTTTTTCCGACTATTTTAGAGTTTTTGACTTTTTTCCACTTTTTTAAAAATTTTTGAGTTTTCGACTTATTCCAACTTTTCGACTTTTTCTACTTTTTTCGACTTTTTCGATTTTTTCGACTTTTCGACTTTTTGACTTTTCGACTTTTATTAACAAAGTCGACTTTTCGACGTTTTCACAGACGATAGTCGAGTTATCGACTTTTTTGAAACAAAATAGTCTACTTAGACTTTTCGCCTTTTTTCGACAAAAAGTTGATTGTTCGATTATTCGAAAGTCGATTTATAGAAACCTACTAGTAAGTAGAATGTTTGTTTTATTTCAAAATTTCTAATATTTTAAAAATTCGAAATATTTCATTTTAGAAATTTTTTTTTTAATCTTTTAAAATAAATTATTTAAAAAAAATTTAAAACTCGAAAAATTATCTTCAAATTTTTAAGTTTTCTAAATTAAAACTAAGGAAAAACTGAGGTAAATTTCTTAAATTTTTATCTAATAGGTATATATTTTTGATATTTTTACTAAAAATTCGAGATATAAAAAAAACATATTAAAATCAAAAATTTTAATTAATTGAATATTTTTATTGGCTGCAAGGAATTTTTAGAAATATGATAAAAAGATGTTATAACAAATCAAATTCTACAAAATTTTTTTCTTTATTTCATATAAAATATAGATTGCGTAAAAAACAAGCAATTTCTGTGAAAAGGGCAGAAAAAAAAAACTTGTTATACTTTTTACAACAGAATTAAGGGTGTCATTTAGTTTGATAAAATGTATATTATACATGTGAGTTCGATAATGACGATGAAAAATTGTCAGAATCATTTTATAGTCAATGCAGTATTATCATGATTAAAACAATTCTAAAAATTAAGCTTCACGTATATTTGATAAGAAACTCAACTAGGCAAATGATAAAATGATAAGAAAATGTAGTTTTGATTGGACGTAAGGCCAATTCTTCCAAAAATACCAAAAGAACAGTTGTTGTGCTTTTTTTTTTCTTATTTCTTTATCTAATCTTATCGCGAAAAAATTAAGCAACCCATGTGTTGATGTAATTAAACTTTATTACTTTTCTTTAAAAAGAAACATCAAAATAACCCAGTTATTCTTTATAGATTAATTTTTATATACTACTTAGGTATTTGCTAATATTTTCGCCACAAACTTACCTTCAGCCAATACATCCTCTATGGTGACCGTGACACGTCCAACGGTAAATACTTTACCAACAAAACTGCTGTTGGTTTCCTTTGACGAAGAAACATTATGATGATGTGATTCGAGTTTTTCATTTTTATCAAACTTGGAAAAGATTTTCTTCATTTTGCTCACAACTAAAGAATAAACTAAATTGGAAAACTATAACAGGTATTCCGTAAGTTTTACCTCAGTCGTAATGACAGCTGTTTTTTTCAACGTTCTTTAAGTATATTTATTATAGTAAACAACTCGTTCAAGGTAACAAGTATTTTAAAAGTTTCCAAAAGGATAAAAAAAAATTCTACTTTTGCCAAAAAATAAAGAAAATATATTATTAAGACGTTCACTTCTCCGCTGTCACGGAAAGTGTGCAGTTAGGTTTTTTTGTTATTGTTTTCTTCTTCTTAATAGCAGTAACGTCTCTGCCGACGTCTATAGCTTTTTTTTCTTCTTTCTACTGCCTGTAAAACGTTGACGGTCAACTTGCAGTTTATTGATTGTGCCAAGTATGCAAAATACAATTAAAAAATCACTTTGAGGTAAAATAATTGTAATTTTATTATTTTTGCTATTGCTTCGTTTTCATTTTTTACACTAAACTGGCATTTACTTTAACTTTTTATCTGCGCATTAAAAAGTAAATTTATTAAGTTTTTTTTTATTATTGCATTAGCAAAAAATCTTTTTACATTTTTTCTTTTCTTTTTTTTCACAGTTGAAAAGTAATACAATTTTCATTGATTTTTCACGTATTGCTTATTTGTTACAATAAGCTTAGTATTTTTTCACAATATTAAGCATTTAAGCACTCATTATTTTTTAAGTATTTGGAGAAGCATTTTACAATTATTTTAGTAAAATAAAATATTAAAAATTCACAAAATTTTCGAGCAATTGCACAAAGGAGAAATTCACACAGAAAACTAGTAAGCAAGGCGCATTTATAAGGTGATGTCAATTCTAGTGGAAAAAAACGACAAAAATACATAAGAGGCGAATTTACATAAGGTGGTGTTATTTAATCAGCTGATAATTTTTTCGTTTGTCTGGTCATTGTAGTTGCCAGAGTTTGTTTTTGTTTTCATATTTATATATAAAAATTTCCGCAAAACAAAGTACATAACGCAATTCATTTGAAGTATTTACTCAGCCGGCGACAACTTACTTATAAAGAACCGATTAATTCAGAATAAAATTTGTTAATTTTTACAAAAAATAAATTTTACATAATTTGGGGCAGAAACTTAAATATGTTTAATTAATTAACCACAATAGGGGTTTTTATTTAAAACAAAGTTAAAAAATTAAAATTGAATTTTTAATAAACAATTAAGTACTAGTATTTCTTCAGCATTAGGTAACTCTACACTAGAATAATGACTAACCAGCTGTTCAATTGACTACACCATTTGAATGCGCCTTGCTAATAAGAATATTGACAGTTAACCAGTGTAGCTAATGAAGAGATTTGGTGATTTTCTTTAATTACTTGATTTAAATTTTTTGGGAAATAACTAAAAAAAATATTTATTTATTGTAAAATTACAAAGTTTTAATAATAATATATAATGATTTAATAATAATATATAATTCTAATTAATTTTGGCAGCCTTTTCTAGTAATAATTTGATGGTTTTTAAAAACGGTTTGCCATTGATTGCCTTGCCAACCTTATAACACAAGACATTTGGAGTTATCAATCCTTAATGAATGCCTCATTATTATGACATTCCACATTGTTTTGTAAACAAAAATTATTTTATTTACAGAAAAATTTTGAAATTTCTATTTATTACCGAAAAGACAATTAAAAAATGGCTAATATTAATAAATATTGGCTAATATTAGAAGCTTTGCAGTTTCCAATGGTTGGAGGTTAGTATTAACAAATACTTGACAATTAACTCCCACTGTATATAATTTTTTTAACAGCTCCTAAGAATATTAATTTGAGTGTGGATGAACGTTTAAATAACAATTTAAAAGTCATGCAACAGTATATTAAATTAACTCCTGAGGAGTTAGTGCAAGACATTTTAAGCCAAGAAAACTTGCAAGAACTACAAAGTAAATTACAGCAAATATGTACTAAAGTCGATAATAATTTCCTATATTGTTTATATACATTTAAAATGTTATTGGCAATTTGTAAGAACAGCAATTTTTCTAGCGAAGCTAAAGAGGATTTGGTGTCTGAAAAATATAAAAGCTTAATAATTTCCAGTCTTACAGAAGTTGCTTCCCTAACATTACAAGAAAACTTGCAGAAAACATTTTATAAAGAAAAAGGTGGTCTATTCCAAAGAAATGCTCTGGGTGAGGCAAATCTTTTTCGTTTGGAGTTTTCAGTGGAAATAATTTCTCAGTTAATATACATTAAACCTTTACATGTGGGCAAATCTTTAGATGAGGTGCATTTATGGTATATGGCTGCCATTTTTAGTCTTCTTTTAGCTTATGATGCTAAAGAGTATCACTTGGAATTGACACATATTGCTAAGTTACAAACTAAACTGCAAAAGTTATGGTTAGAATTACCCAAAAAATTGTACTATCGCAATTTAATGTTATTGTTTTCCATTTTACCTAATAATCTCAAACAAAGAGTACACCGTGAAATGTTATTGAGACTTTGGTCACCTGGTGGTTTTTTGGCTTTGTTGTATGCCATGGCAGAATCGCAACGTAGCGAGGAACAGTCACTAGATGAAATGGTCGCCAATCTAGTGGGTCAGCCGCAGTTTTCAATAAAAGCTCAACAATCTTTGATTAAACAAATTTTGCAATTTCTTAACGCCAGTTTAAAAAACAAGGAGTTGTCGGGATTTATGGGTGCAGCAATACTATCATTGAGAAAACTCTACGATAATAAAACTGAAAATAAGGACTTTATAAACAAATGGCTTGAAAATACAATAAAGCCTTTAACTGAAGTGCAACAAATGAACTTGGTAGCTATGGAATGGGTAGACTTTGTAAATTTAATATCTCTACTATATCATATTTTCTGTACTTCCTCAATAACCACTTTACCTAGTGATTTAATCATGCCTTATTTACCACTATTCATGGATCTTCACAGCCAACTAGAGGGTCATGTTAATCAGGAAACTTTAAAAAACCATTTACAGTCTTTAATATTAAAAATACTTAACAATCGCTCTAAAGAAGAACTTAAACATATTGTTGAATCTGTGGCTTTGAAAACATTTCCCCCAGAATGGTTTCCTCTACATTCTACCATACATCTTAAAGAGAATCCTTTAAATCTGCAGGAACTAAAGTTAAGTCAAGTCTCTAATGAAAAATTGGAATTAATGTCCAACAATCAAAATCACTTGTCTACATTAATAGTTATACTCAAAAATTCTAACTATAATCTATTAATTTATCAACATTTCATCATACTGCTACAGCTGGTGCCCTCAGTAATATTGGATTCTCCTGACAGCTCAAGCACTGCCTCAAATTTTGATCTATTGCAAACAGAAGAAGATATTTATAATAAAATCCTAAGAGATTTTTCACAAATTTATGAAAATAAATTTCAAATTATAAAGGCTTTAGAAACACTGGTACAGTATCAGCCGCTTAAAACTCTAATAAATGATAATATTCTAGAACTTTTAAGAACATTACAAGACATTTTAAGCGCCTACGCTGAAATAACTGCAAAAGTTAAAGCTGAAACAGAAATCAATTCAGCGGTCTTAATGATTTTATTAATTTTAATAAGAGAAATTATTGAAAATTCTCCTACACATCTGGAAGATTTGCAAAATAATCTATTTAAACCCCTAAAACAACTTGAGTCTCAACTACAAAATGAAAATCTAAAATATCAAATACGTTGCCTATTAAAAATTCTTAAAGGAGAGGAAACATTTACTTATCACAATTTAAAGAAAAATGCTTTCGAAGAAGCTCGCTCACTTATTGAAGCTAACGAGTCATATTTGCAAGTAGAGGGTATTGAAAAGATGTTAAAACTTTTGAATAAACGTGACGAATTTGCTATTTCCAATTGTCACTTATTAACAGCATTGGCCTTGAATACTCTAAAATCTCCCGAATCGTATACATTCCTTAATTGCGTTAGATTATTCGTGGCTTTGGTTAATGTTAATGAAACGGAGGTTTTGGAACTATTAGCAGATGAGTATTTGAATGAAGCAGCTGCCATGGATTATAGATTGGTGATAGGCGAGGCTATTTTGAAAACATCAAGAGAATTAGGTAAAACACTTATAATTGCTTAATTTTTAGAAATAATTTATTTTTAAATGTTTCTTGTTTTAGGTCCTTTGTGCTATAAATATAAAAGTGTTCTTTTAAATGCTTTTATGAGCGGCTGCCGTTCTTCGTTGGATGAATTTCGTTTTTCTGCCTTTTCCAATCTAGCTCAAATGTGCCGTTTATTAACCTATCAGGTTCATAATTATTTCCAAGAAGTATGTTTAATACATTTCTTTATTACTATCTTGACTTTAATTAATTTTTCTTAATAGCTTTTAAATCTTATCGACTGTGAATTATCTACGGGCAAATATTTGCCTGCCAAAAGGGCTGCTGTTATGGTTTTAAGTGATTTATTGTCAGGCATGGATAATCTTTTCGATTATGAAGAAATGCTTTTACCTATTTATCGTCTATTGAAATATTTGGTGAATTTAGAGCAAAACGATGAAACGATACGTTTGCATGCTTCTAATGGTCTGAAATGTTTGTCGGAAAAATGTCAAGAACTTTTCCGTAATGCTTTAGAGCAACACCAACAAGGAGCAACTTTGACTAAAGAAATTAAAATAATGGGTATACATGATAAACCTAAGAGAAGCTTAAAAAACCATATTTTAGAAATGAATTGAAAAAACGTTGTTTGTTAATTTTGTGTAAATAAAGTTTATTTTTATTTATTCCTAACTTTTTTTCTTGGTAAAATAAAAAAGAACGGAAATAAAACTAAAGTAAAAATTAGGGTTCTATAGTTAAAACGAAAAGTCGACTTTTCGACTTTTTGCATTTAGTTAAAAGTCGATTTTTCGACTTTTTTCATTTAATTTAAAGTCGATTTTTCGACTTTTAAGCTACGTTCACAATGCTGGAGTACTCCACACTCCAGCAAATTGTATTTCTTTCTTTTTCATATCAATATAATTTCAAATTTGACTATCTCGTTTTAATCCACTCCAGAGTCAAACAATTTCTACTCCAGAGTGTAGAATATTTTCACTCTGGAGTTAACATGAAAATGTTAATACTAACATGACAAATGTTAATTAAAAAACTAAAAATTTGTCAAAAATCGAGAAATTTTTTTTCAATATTTTTAATAAATAAGCACATTTTGAGTGTGTTCTTGGAAAATGAATGATGTTTTTTTGCAGGAAAGATGTTAGGTAAAGCCGAAGGGATTTGTTTACATATAGAGGACAGGACAGGTTGAACACTATTTAGACGAGACAGGTTACAAAGGATAAGTGCTGGATAGGATCGACATTATTAACGGTAAACTGTTCATGAAAGGGTATGGGTGATTGCAGAGGAATTGGAAGGGATTAATCAAAAATAGGGCATCATTAAAAAACTTGAGGGAGAGTGAGGAGAAATCATAAAAAAACTCAAACAAAATATAGAAAAATAGGTTGTAACGTTTAAAAACTTGATGGTATATTAATAGGTTTGATCCATCTATGTATATAATATTTCAGATAATCAGGTTTCCAAGTTGGAAAACTTTTTTTGTACATTTTCCAACTTCCAATTTGAAGAATGCAACTTTTCGTTATAAATTAATAGGAAATGTACATAAATTTTGCTGCCAGGAATAAAATTATTGCATTCTAAAAGTTGCAGGTCCTTGTTGGATCGAAATATTGTTTGAAAAGCATCCAAAATCCAAATTCTTCTTCCAAAATATAAATTTTAATAAATTTTTATTATTTTAAATATTTTGTTTATTTTTGTTGTTTTGACAAATGTACATTATTTGACAAATTGTTTTGAAAATTTTCCACTCTGTATTTTGAACAGTTAACATTTTTTTGCTGGAGTGCAGAGTGGAGTACTCCAGCATTGTGAACGTAGCTTTAATATTTTATAAATAGTCGATTTTTTCCGACTTTTTTCGACTTTTTTCGACTTTTACCGACTTTTTTCGACTTTTTTCTACTTTTTCCGACTATTTTCGAATTTTTCCGACCAGAGTTAAAAATTTATAAAGTTGACAGAAACGTAAATTTATAATGTTGCCATTTAACATTATATTATTATTATTAATAAAAAAATTTATTTATATTTTTTCTATTTGTTGCAATTTTTTGAGTTTTTTTTCGACTTTCTATTTTCGACTTTTTCCAACTTTTCGACTATTTTCGACTTTTTCCGACTATTTTCGATTTTTTTTCGACTTCTTTCGACTTTTTTCGACTTTTTCCGACTTATTTCGACTTTTCGACTCTTTCCGACTTTTCGACTTTTATTTACAAAGTCGACTTTTCAACTTTTTTCATTGACGATAGTCGAGTTATCGGCTTTTTCAGAACAAAATAGCAGACTTCTACTTTTCGACTTTTTTCGACAAAAAGTCGATTGTTCGATTATTCGAAAGTCGATTTATAGAACCCTAGTAAAAATAAGTTCAAGACTATTCAGAACTATAATCGAATAGAAGTAAAACTCGACTAGAATTGTAAACAATTAGAATCAATTAGAAAATTGTTTGATTTCAACAATAATAACTTTCCCTTTTCCAAGGTAATTAGCTGATGTTATAACCTTAAAAAAGTAAATATTTGCGCCAAACACAACTCCATACAAAAATACAACCATTTTCCGCATTTTTACAATTTTATTTCCTTTCTGTTTTAATTCTCTCTCTCACTCCTTTTTCTTTAATCAAGTGTCAATCAATAAGTTGGCAACACATAAAATGCTTTCCAATTGGCATTTTGCAAAAAATACGCGGCAATTTTAATGTGAAAATGTTTATTTCTTCTTTTTGTGTAGAAAAATCTTTTAAAAATTAACTAAATAGTTATTTAATAGTGCAAAGTATTGTTTTTTTTAATTTGTTTTAAAATTAGTAACATTTTAAGCAGTTTTATGCATAAAAGAAACAAATTAAGGAAATAACAAAAGTTGTTGAAAGAATATTGTGTTAACTACTAAAAAATAAATTTAAATATTGTGTTCTTAGTTTATATTATTTAAGAAAATCTTAATTTATCTAGTGTATCAAGTGTTTTTAACAAATTAACGATTAAACAGGCAATTGCCACTATCTCCCTGTTAGATGACAATCAATTTTGTCATAATTTAAAGAAAATGAATTAAACTTTTTAAACAAATCCTTCCGAGCAGCTGATAACAATTTCTAGCTCCAGTTCTGCAATTACTTGAATGTTGCTTCATAAGCTGGGTAAGTAAAGACGAATATTATTGAAATACTTGTAACTGCTGACAAAAGTCTTAAAGAATTTGACCACTAACAAGACTTCTAAAGCCAGCTATACATTTAAAAACTTTCACAACATTTCGTTATAAATAAAAATTTATTGTTTTTTATTGCTTTGGTTAAAAATTAATACAAAAAACAAATGCATTTTCTTACATTAAACAACATTTAGTTAGACGTTGAAATAACAACTATTCAGCCCTATTATTTTTACAGTTTTTTCACTGTAAATTTTCGTTTGTCATTCGTATCACTTGCCAATATTGAATTCCTGTTCAATTTTATCGGCAACCATTTTAGCAATAGCCAAACTACTGGTAGCACCGGGCGACGGAGCATTACGGCAATGCAAAACACGCTTAGCTAAAGCATCGGTACCTGTACCGCGATCGAAAACAAAGTCATCTACTAAATTACCATCCATATCCATGGCTTGTGCTCTTACACCGGCGGGACCGCGACTGACATCGTATTCGGTAATGTTGGGAATGAATTTTTGTAATTCTTTAACTTGTAGAGGTATAAAGGCAGATTTGCTCATTTCACTCAAACCGAAACCAATATATTTAGCAGCCATTTTAAGGAAACCGGGATAACGTAAGGCATCGAAAAGTTCTAGGAGATTGATATCGCCCCAACTAAAAACAAAACAAGATATAAAATAAAAATTACTATAAATAACAAAAAAATATAAAACATTCGAAAGTTTACGTATGATAATCACTTCTTTATCTCTACCTAGCTTCAGGTAGTTATTTTCAAAACATTTTTGTTTATTTAAAATATTAAAAAAACAACTTACGTGTAGCCTTCTCTCTTGAAAGCCAAAACGGCATTGGGACCCAACCAAACACTGCCATCCATACGGGGTGTAAAGTGGACACCCAAGAAGGGGAATCTGGGATCTGGTACCGGATAGATATTGCCCTTAACCATGTGAGATTTTTCCTTAGACAAAAGCAAATATTCGCCACGGAAAGGCAAAATACGAGGAGAACGAGGACAGCCAGTCTTTTCAGCCAATAAATCTGATTGCAAACCACCACAGGTCAAAACATTACGAGTACGTACTACTTGGTGTGATTTACCACCATGAATAGTGACAGGATATTCAGCATCACCAGATTCAGTGAATTTGGTAACCTTTAAAGTATCAAAATGAAGTTGAAAACACTTCATACAAAATTGTATTAATTTACCTTATAGTCTAGGAAAATATCACCACCAGCTTGTTTGAAATCTTGACCATAGTATTGAGTCACTAGACCCCAGTCGACAATACCAGTATGAGGACTCCACAAGGCCTTAACACCCTCACAATAGGGTTCAATTTCTTTGATTTTGTCACCATCGATCAATTGTAAATCAGGTACTTTATTCTTAATGCCTCTATCATGCAAATCCATTAAACGTGTCACTTCCACATCATTAGTGGCCACAATAAGTTTACCACATTTCTTGTAGGGAATTCTCTTTTCATCCAAATACTTATAAGCCAAATTCAAACCTTCTACACAGAGTCTAGCCTTCAAAGTGCCCGGCTTGTAGTAAATGCCAGCATGTATAACACCAGAATTGTGACCACTTTGGTGTGTGGCTAATTTTGCCTCCTTTTCGAGAATAGCAATTTTCAGAGACGGATGTCTAAGTAAAATTTCTCTAGCAGAAGCAACACCCACTATGCCACCACCTACGACTACCAAATCATAATCACTATTTTAAAGAAAGTGTCATAAAAATGTTATACAATCAGTTTGTTTTTAATTCACTGCAAATAATTAACTTTTTACCTGTTGTTTTGATTATGCTGCCATCTCTGTTGTCTAATAGCTATCGCTAGAGGCAATTTAAAGTTTTGAGGTTTAAGATTTTTTAATAATAAAGCCATTTTATATGTTTTATTGGATTAAGTATAAAATAATCCTGTTTTCCTTTTTAATTCAATGACCTTTGTCTAACCTTGTGAAAATTCTTATTGAAAATTCTTTATTCAATTTATTTCAAATGCAGCCCCTCTCTGTGAGCCACTAGAGTTCTTTATTTTTTTATTATTATTATTGTTATTTATGTTGCTGTAGCGCGTGTTAAACATTTAACACACATTAAATTGTTTTTCTTTCGACACAAATAAAATAATAATGATAAGACAACTACTCTAAATACTACTACTACAACTGCTATCAGATAATATGAACTAGAAGACCATGTTTGCTCTTCTATGCTGCTTCTAGTTTTCATGGTTTTTGTTTTTTCTTTCCATTTTCTATTTTTATCACGGTAATTAAGCAGAGAAAAAGTGTTCCGTCAAAAGAAAAGAAGTCGTGGAAAAACAAAGTCAGCTGTTTTTGAAAGCAGGGATGTTAAAATATATTCTATTTTTCAGTGCTGTGCACAGCTAAGGATGATAAAATTTTTTTATATGTCTGCACGATATAAAAGTCTCCCTGAGACAGTGCAGCTTATAGTTGACCATAAAAAATATCCGTGATTGTATGTCGTGCACAGTCAAGTCTGGTGTATCGCACTAAAATCTAACTACAGTCAATCTCGTTTATAACGAATTCTCAGTTATTGCGATATCTTTTTCAAGTCCTGATATTTACACCCTAGACTACTATAGTGGGGAGGGTATTATACGTTTGTGATGATGTTTGTAACATACCAAAATATTGTTCCAATGCCCTTAAGTATACCGATCGATTCAGAATCATTTTTTGAGTCGATTAAGACATGTCCGTCTGTCCGGCTGTCCATGTAAACCTTGTGAGCAAGGTATAGGCCGCAATTTTCAAGATAATTTGATGAAATTTGGACCAAGCATGTTTTTTGGCACAAGGACGAAGCCTATTGAAAATGGTTGAAATCGGTCCATTATTTCACCTAGCCCCCATAAAACCGTACCTCCCGATTTGAACTTTTTATGCCATAATTACGTCAAATATACTGCTATCTCTCTAAAAATTAGCATAAATAAGTTTTATATAAGTATAAATGACACTGTAGATTTTTGTAAAGATCGGCCTATATTTGACCCTAGCCCCCATACAAACCACCCCTTCAAAAAATGACTTAAACGTCTAAAATTGACTTGTAACCATTTGTATCGCAATGAAACTCAACAAAACTAACTGTTATTTAGAAATATATCCTTTTCCCAAATTTACCGAGGATCGGCCCATATTTGACCTATATAAAGCCTCATTTAGAAATTTTATTTTTTATCAATAAATTGCTTAAATATTTTGGAATTATAATAATATTCAACATAAAAGTTTCTTTACAAAAAATAAAAATTTTATGAAAAGTAATACCCTACACCATGAGCATATTACTCATGGTGTAGGGTATTATATGGTCGGCCATGCCCGACCATACTTTCCTACTTGTTTATTATGAATTCGGTAATAACGAATTATAGGATAAAGCGAACTACTTTTACAGTCCCGCAAGTATAATTTCATAAAATGTCTCTTTTTATAACGAACCTCGAAAATGCTGTGTTGAAAATTTTAATTTGAAATAATAGGAATATATTCAACTTTGTTTGAAAAAAATTAAATTTCTGGACGAAATTAACAAGTAAAATCAATGGTGTTTTTTTGTAATGAATATGAAATGAATATTATTTATTTATTTATTTATTTGTATTTCTTTGATATTGATTTGTTTACATTTTATCTTATTGAATAAAGAGGTTAGCAATATATATTCCTTTTCTACTTTAACATTTTGTTTTGTGAAAATATAGATGATGAGTTATTGTATAATTGTTTTGGAGGAAAAATTTAAGAAAAAAAAAAACTTTTTGAAACAATTTCTATGACTAAAAACTAAAAAAAAAAAAAACTAAGTTGAAGGGGTAAAAAATTATAAAGAGATTAG
>NC_060950.1:5505152-5531436 GCF_022045245.1 Lucilia cuprina
TTATTGTATGAAACAATGCAAACGTAACTGTTTAATTTAAAAGAAGAAAACACTTTGTAGATTTATAAACACGACTTAACACCTCAAGTGCAAGTTCAAGAGTGATGAAATGAATATAAAATAAATTTTTTCATTCATTTACATTTTATTGCGGAAAATCCTTCATATCAGTCTTATTACCATTTGCGGTTATAACGAAAAATTTGACTAGTTTCCCGGAGTTCATCATAAACGTGATTAACTGTAGCGGAAAAACAGATGACAAGAGAGAGAGAATATAAAAACAATTGCTATGCTATCAATTAAAAGTGAATGTTTTGTTTTAACAAAAAAAGGTAAACAAACGAGAATTGTAAAAATATTGCAAATTTCTTAACAAAAAAAAAAAAAAAAAAAAAAACCCGCAAATAGAAAATAAATGCCCTCATTTTGTGCGGTAGCTACTTGTAATGATAGATATGGACATTCAGAGAATATATCTTTTCACAAGTAAGTAAAAAGAAACACAAAATAATTCAAGCAGTTTGCTAATCTCACTCTATTAGGTTTCCTTTAAAACGTTCCAATTTACTTAAGCAATGGGAAGCTTTTATACAAAAACAACGAGGCGCAGATTGGCATGCCTCACGTTGGAGCTCTCTTTGCAGTCGTCATTTTCGTGAGGAAGATTTTCGTTCTTTAAATGAACGTCGCACGTTAAAGAAAACTGCTGTACCCTCTATATTAGGTGTTCCTGCAACGGAGGAGAAATGTAAATCAAAAAAGCCGACTAAAGTTATAGAATCTTGTGAAAATACTAGAGAAAAAGAATTTAAAGAAATTTTGGCCATAAAAGAAAGACTAGAAGATACTGCGTTGGTAACAAGTGCTCCAGTAGCATTGAATGTACCCAAAGCTAATTGTCGTTTATGTGGCATAGCCTCAGTACCTAAAGCTAACTTTCTAACCAATTATGAACTATATGGTTTGCTGCAAAAATGTTTTCCCACTTTGAATTTTCAACAGGAGGACACTTTACCTAAGGTAATGTGTGCTCCCTGCCATAAAAGTTTAGAGGAATTTGGTGCCTTTGTAGATCGCGTTTGGACGGCTCAGACAGATTTACAAAGGAAATTTCGTACGAAGGCAGTAGAAAAACCGGTAAAAATCAAGCAAGAACCTTTGGTAAGGGTCAAACAAGAAGTGGCTGAGTGTGGCTACGAAGAGAGACAAGATACAAATGGTTTTGGGGGTACTAATGAGGACTATGATGCTGCTCTTGAGGGAGGCGGGCATGAAGAGGGTGATGATCAAAAATTTGAATTTTGTGATTTTCCCATTATCAATGATTGTGATATTATGGAGATTATCAATTTAGATGATCCTTTTATAAATATACCGGATGACGATAATACTACTACCGTCAATGAGGAGGAGGAAATCCTACAGAAGCCCATACAAGAAGCTGCTATGAATTATATGCCTTCGGCTCATGAATTGCTGCAGTCTCACTTGCTAATGGAGGAACATAATTATGCCTATATAGATGCCGATACAGAATTCAAAGAAGAAAGACAAATCTATAAAACAGAAAAGTCCGATAATGATGAACGTTTAGTGGAATATGTTACTGGTAATAATCAGCCGCAACAACAACAACAGACCTCAACCCTGCCAGCTGTTTACACAAATGAGGCACGTTTAAATACGGAGCATTTGTTAAATGAATCTTATAATTTGGAAACTACTACTGCTTTTGAAAAACGTGCTTTAAAACCTATAGTTACTTCGGTGAGTGCCATACAGCAGCCGACTAAACCTTCATCCAATGGCATTGTTGTACTCAATGAAAGTATTGTCAAATCGGGTTGTGGTTTTCAATTACATGCTTGTATGGTTTGTCAATTAAAATTCTTCTCTGTGGAGAGTCTTAAGCAGCACTATACACAGCATCATAGTGCACCCATGGTAACGGTACCAAATGAAAATATTCCTTTACAAAAGAATCCACAAAATACCTGTAAAATGGAAAAAGAATGCCAGGAAACAAATACAGAAAACTGCCCAGAAATGGTGGCCAATAAAACACAAGTAACAGATGGCAATAAAGATTTCAATAATGAAAAGGCAGAAAATGAAACTAAAAAGGAAACTCCAGACAACTTTGTAGAAAATCAAGAGCCGGAAAATCAAAATCCCTGTCCAAATGATATACAAGAAACTACTATAAATGATGAAATACAGCAAACATCCCAAAATTCCAATAAAAAACTAAACGAAATGCTTGTGAACATTAAAACTAGAAAAGCAAAACTTAAAATTCCTTTAAAATCTCGAAAATCTCAAAATGTTTCTCTCAATGCCATGGCCAATCAGTATCAACAATTAAGGAAATTATATCAAAAACTACAAAAGAAATGTACAAATCTAGAACAAAATGTAGAACAATTGCAATTATTGCCAACAGCAACTAATAAGAAAATTAATAAAAAACTTAAAGCATTAAACACTCAAAAAATCAGCAAAACTATAAATAGTAGCAAATTAAAAACAACTGAAACTTTAGAGAATAAAAAAGTTTCCTTTACCTGTGCTGTGTGCTCGAAATCCTTTTCCAATGCCAATAGTTTAAGACAACATAAAATTACACATACCGAGGAAAGAAAACATCATTGTAGTTTATGCCAACGCACATTTAAGAGACGTAATGGTCTGCTGCAGCATTTAAAAGGTTTCCATTTGCAGGTGAAACCCTTTTGTTGTCCAGTTTGTAAGCATAGCTATGCTTTAAAGTGTGATATGTTGCGTTGTAAACATTCAACTTTGAGGAATTTACATTCGTCCTGTGAAACGTCAAATGCTAATAGGGGACGATTAGTATTAAAAAATTTAGAAAAATAAAATAATTTAAATTATTGTAAGAGAACACACAAAAAACAAAGTTTTCTTTATTAAAAACCTAAAGGGAATTAATTGTTATCATGATGCAGGGTATAACAGTTATTGACATACTTGTAGGGAAATATTTTTCTTTAACAAAACTTTTGTATAACATATAAAATGGCGGAAATTAATTACAGAATCTTAGTTTATTTGAAAACCTTTGTAACTTTAAATAGTTTCCCTTCAAACCAGTTATGATTCAAATATAATAAAATAAATTCTCATTCGTATAACGTTTACTTTTCGCCTAATGTCGAAATATTTAATTTCGAATGTCGATTATAGTTTTCGTAATTCCATTCAGCAATTATTTCGAAACAGCAGTTTTTATCATAGACCACAATCACACTTTTTACAATTTCGAATTACATGCGAATAACGATTTGAAGGTTGTTACGAAATAGTCTTAAGTACAAAAGGATTTAAAGTTCGAAAATGTTATAGGTAACAAATTTACATAAACACGTTATTGCTACAATTTTCGAAAATGTGTGTATAAACACTTTAGGAGCTTATTATCCAAAAATTGATTATATTCAGTAAATTTGCCAAAAAGTTTTGGCCCAAAACACGTTAAAATTTAAAAAGAAGCTTATTTTGTGTCCAATCCAAGGTTGTTATGTTTTTTTGGGAATCCCTTTGATAAGATGATTTAGGAAAAGTAAAAAGATAATAAAGTAGCCAGTAACAGATCAATTGAATGAACGACTTATACCCCCGATAAATCTGAATAAGCTGAATAGATTACATCCAGCTATATTATCTAATTATTTGTTGAATCTACTTCTTAGCCATTTCTTCGTAAGACCCTTTACTCAAGACGATATAGCAGAAGTTCGGCATAGACCTGTCCCATTTATTAACAAAATCCCTATTAAAACAATGCCCATTTAAAAACTTTTCAAGTTCAAAGTACTGGTTGTTTTTGCATTAAGTTTTGGTCATAATGCTCTTAACACCCTAGTAGTTTATGACTGATCTCGATTACTAACGCGCGAACTAAAAGATAAGAGAAGAAAGTAGCCAGTAACAGATCAACCCAAAGAACTACTAATACCTTAATAAAGAATGACTAAATCTTAATAAACTGCATATACTACAACCAACAATATTAACCAATTCTAGCCATTTCTTCTTGAGACCTTGTACTCTAGAACAATTGTATTGCCTGCAGAAGTCCGGTATATTCATGTCGCATTTGCTTACAAAGTTTGTATTTAAACAAAGACGAGGTAAAACCCCTATTTGAATGTTTAAATTAAACCAATCTAGTTCAAAGTACTGGTTGACTTTGCATCAAGTTTTGATCATAAGGCCCTTGATGCCCTAGTAGTCCATGACTGATTAATTTTGATCTGGAATCTACCAGAAATCATTTTATAATGCCAAATGGGTTGCTTTACACTTTTGTCACTTTAGTTTAAGTCTAGGTTAGAACCCTACCGTTCAACAGTGTGCTGTTGCTCAAGGCAGCCTTAATTTTAACAGCCTCATAAAATCACTAAGAGCATTTCTACAAATAGTTACGAGTGCATGGTATAACAATGTTCTAAGTGCATCATAACTATCTAGAGACCCTAAACTATAAGTTCAGTCGTTTTCCAAAGTTTTTACCGATCGATTCAGAATCATTTTTTGAGCCGATTAAGACATGTCCGTCCGTCTGTCCGGCTGGCTGGCTGTCCTTGTAAACATTCTGCGCAAGGTACAGGCCGCAATTTTAAAGATAATTTGATGAAATTTGGACCAAGCATGTTTTTGGCAAAGGGACGAAGCCTATTGAAAATGGTTGAAATCGGTCCATTATTTCACCTAGCCGCCATACAACTCCCGATTTGAACTTTTTATGCCATAATTGGCACAAATAAGTTTTATATAAGTATAAATGACAGATTTTCGTAAGGTCGGCGCATATTTGACCCTAGACCCCATACAAACCCCCCTTCAAAAAATGTTCATTCTGTGGTGTATTTCTTTTGGCGCCTAGTCTTAATCTTTTAGAGCCAATTAATTATCAGACTAGTTAATCTAAAAAATAAATTGATTCCGATGTTAATTCCATTTATTGTTTTTGAGTACAAGATTAAACTTATAAGTGTTTGTTAACAAAACAATGAATGTTTTATAAAAAAGAAGAAGACACTTGTGAACTCCCTATAATTTATACTAATCGATAAATCAACAAATTTTACTGCCTTATGCAAAAACGATTATTAAGTTAACAATGGTTATAAAAACCTGTTTTTATATGGAAAAATTGTGTAGTAAACCATTATTAAGTTTAAACCATCTCCATTGGGCGCTTAAACTAGCAAACAAAATTAACTAATTGAGTATTTAAAAACATTTTTCGAGGATTAATTTTAATTTAATCCCTAATCCATCACCTAAAGACTGACCCTTAGACTAGTCTACTGTCTGGTTAAAAATGTAAAAATTTCAATTTTCCACGCCTGCTTTTAGGTTTTTAAATGTTATACTCTAGCAAAGAATCAAACCTATAGTTTGGTTACTTACCTTGTCTAGTACAGACATTTACCCAGTAATACCCTTATTCAGGGGAAAACCAGCACAACACACCTAAATACTCTGGGGAAACTGAGAACAGGAGAACATTTTACACATAATTCACCTTAAAATTAACCCATGCTTAAAGCTTTTTCATTAAGGCGAATTCAAAAAAAGCTTTTTATCGGAGTCCAACACAACGTTTGTAGCAAAAGTACACCCCACTGCCACACATACAAACAACAACCGAGTGCAGACCTAACCTAAAACAAGAAGAAGACAAAAAAAAAAAAAAGAACAAGCATAAGCACAATTAAACCGAGAAAAAGAAGAAGATTTATATCGTTCAGTAGTATCATCAGGACCAATATCTACAACAGTAACACACATATTTTTTTTTTGCCAATGCTTCAGTTGCTTACAAGAGTCACTAAAGTACGGTACACACAATGGTACTAAACGGTTGATTCCAGGTTTTGTTTTTTTTCACGCGTACGAAAGAATTTTTCATTTGTTATTGTTATTATTACACCAACTCGTACCCAAACTATGGTATTCGTATGGTAAACTACTGCTGGTCTACTAAACAATAGAAACGAATGATTTAAAACGGATATTAAAGGAAAATTAAGTGAAAAAAAAACAATAACAACAGCATCTTTTTTTTAAGTGAATGAAAAGTATGCAATTGCTCTTATTGTTGTTGTTGATACAAGTCAAAAGTGCTTTTAATTTTTTTTAAGTAAAAAATGTAATTATTTATAATTTACAGAAAAATAAAGAAAAACAACTAAAGAAAGCAATGATGTTTTTAATAATAAATTACAAAGTCGTTTAAAATAAATGTATGTGTGTGTAAAGGGCAATTTTTTACGTGTGTAAACAATGAAACTTCCGGTCAATATCATTTTAATACCCGTTAATTATATGCCGGGCTGTGGGTTAATACAATAACAACAACACAACAAAAAACTGACAAAAAAGTCTATTGTTTATGTATTTTTTAAAAAAAGTGAATTTATTTTAAATTTACAATTTTTTTGCAAATAATAAGTGTGTTACAGTGAGATAATCTAAAACTAAAATAAAAATTTATCGCATGACCAAAAAATAACAAAAAAAAATTTAAACCGAGGTCAGTTTCAACATATGTAAAGGGTGTGTGCCTTTAAAATTGCAACATACATACATATATACAAACTTATATATGTATGTTTAAGCTACATAAATACATGTGTTTTACATATTTCTATACATGTGTTTGTGTATGTAAATTTGAACTTGCATGTAAATGCTAGTGTAAAATTTTCATCGAATGTATATATAATAGGATTTTATATCTGTATCTGCACGTTCATGGTATATGTAGATACATACATACTTATGTGTGTATGTATGTATGTTTATGCCCCTGTGTTTAGAAACATTAACACTTAATGTTTATTATCGCTGTCAAAGTGTCAAAAGCCATCTTCCTGCTCCCCATTGTCGTTTTGTGTGCGGTTGGTCTGTTTATTCGCTCGTTCGTTGTTTCGATCGTTTGGTCGCATGATAATTTGGTTACAGTTAAAAGCATCCTCAACTACCAATATCCATTGTAATAATTGTAATAACAATAAATGACAAAAACAACAAAAAAAAAAGAAGAAAAAAAGAAAACTGTAAGCTAAAACAAAACTCAAATGTTTTGGTTATAAAAATATAAATGGACTGTTGTTATTTTTTACTACTTACTATATCGTTGTATCCTAATTGTTGTATTTGTTATTAAGGTGTTTAACGTATAAAAAGACATTTACGAAATATGTACATATTTAACATACATACATACATACATACATACATACATACATACATACATACATACATACATACATACATACATACATACATACATACATACATACATACATACATACATACATACGATATGTATGGATGTTAAGTACTTAAGTACATGTATGTACTTTTAAGGTTATTTTGTTTGGTTGTTAGTAGGACGTAAAATAAAATGGATTATTTGTTTAAATTTCATACATTTTAGGTATTTTAAAAAACACCTTTTCAAGACTTTATTTGATTTACCTAAAATTTTTTTTAAGGGTTTTTACACTTAAAGAAATGAATTTTAAATGTATTATGATATAAGATTTGATCTCATGTTTATATAAGATCTTATTTGGATGTCACGTCCTTTTTTTAGGTCGATCTTTTGTGAAAACAAGTAAGGGCCGAAATTTAGCTGAAAGATTAGGAATTAAATTAAAATTAATCTTCCAAAGTTGTTTTTGATTACTCAATCAGCTAATTTTGTTTGCTAGTTTAAGCGTCCAATAGAGGTGGTTTAAACTGGAGCGAGAAATGTAAAAGTGTAAACAGCTGATGTCAAAAAAAACGAATACATTTTTTTTAAATAAACATTAAAATATTTGATTTATTGATTAGTATAAATTAGGTGGACCTAGTAATATATTTTTTGTTTTAAATTTAAGTTTTCATCAATTTTCATATTACTTTTACAATTGTCTTCTTCTTTTTTATAAAATCAACAGTGACGTTTTCTGTTGTTTTGTATGGCAACGCTGCGAAGTTGTATTCAAAAACATCAAAAGCGATAAACATCAGATTAAATTTATTTTTAAATTAACTAATCTTATTATTAATTGGCATTTGATTGCCAACTCAAAAACCCGCTCTAAGAGTGTTATATTCGACTATGCCGAATCTTATATATCCACCATCAAACCGTATGCAGTAAATGGAATACTCTTCTACAAACAATAGGTTGGGAGGCCACTAGTATGGGGGCTTTACGAAAACCCTCAACCCTCTTTCCGCCCAATCGTTCTTTCAACAGACAGACGAACGGATGGACGGACAGACGGATTGACATGGCTAGATCGCAAATTAACCAATCTTCGACAGATGACACGAATCGATACCACTCCAATTTTTACTATTAGTTTTGTTAAGCAGTTATGACATAAAATTTATACGCAACACAAACAAATATCAGATTTTGATTAGATTTAACTACTTAACTACACATCAATAAGTTTTCCTTCGGAATAGTAGAGTTTGAATCTTATGCCACTCCTACTCTACGCAAATTAGTTGTAATACTAAACAAACAACTAAAAACAAAAAACCGTTAGATTTATTACCAAGTCTTGATTAAAAGCCATGCCCCCTTTGGCGCCCATTTTTTAATGCAATTAAAAAACTTCATTTATCCATAAATCGAATATTACTTCAATGTCAAACCTAAATGTGGTCAATTCGGGATGACAGTGGAAATCTGTAATAATTTTTATGTATTATTTATATATGTCTGTAATAAGGTTCATCGACAAACTGTGAGAGTTTTCAAGAGATCATAAAGAGTTGTGAGAGATCTCTTTCTTCATTTCTGTTATACTTTGATGTGATCACAAATGGTTGCCAAAACGTCTTTGTTTGATAGTGGATTTTGTGTTATTAAGAGTTACAACAAAGCAATTGTGTTAAACTTAAAGTCTAGTGATTATGTATTTTTAGTTCCTGATTGAAAATTGTGATCAATGATCTGTCTCCTATTGCAATTTTGTTGAATGTGAATCTCTTTTTCTAAACTGTGATTCGATAAATGTGCGATCGTATAAATATAATACATTATTTTAATACAATCAGTTTTTTTAGATTTGTCGAAAAATAAGATCGTATGAACTAATTCAAGATCTTGATCCATTGCTGGTTTTGATAAATTATATTGGATTGTCAGTTTGGGGATTTTCGCAATTTTGTGATAAAATAGACAGGATCCATGATCAGTTCTTTATTAGAACCTTATGGTCGTGTTTAAAAACGAGATCAGTTTCCTGCGCTTTTATGGCTAATTAATTTTGTTTCTAAAGCTTCTTGATTTTATAGTTCACTTTTTATTATTAAGAGTTTCAACAAAAATTGAATCTAAAGTCTAGTAATCCGTGAGAGTTTGTAAGAGATCATAAGGAGTTGTGAGAGATCTCTTTGTTCATTTCTGTTGTACTTTGATGTGATCATAAATGGTTGTCAAAGCGACTTTGTTTGATAGTGGGTTTTGTATTATATTAAGAGTTACAACAAAGCAATTGTGTTAAACCTAAAGTCTAGTGATCATGTATTTTTAGTTCCTGATTGAGAAATATGATCCATGATCTGTTTCCTATTGAAATTTTGTTGAATGTGAATCTTATTTCTAAAATTTGATTCCACAAATGTGCGATCGTGTAAATAGATAATTTTATTGCGATCAGCTATTTTTTTTAAGATTTTTATCGAAAATTGTTTATGGTTTAAATTTATTTGTTTATTTATTTATAAATAGATGATCATGATTCTACTGTGTTTGTTCTGTGGTGATCTTTATTAAACATTTTGTTAGTAGCAGCTTAATTGATCGTGCCTTTCATTTGCAACAATTCATGTTGGATTTAAAATATGTTCAATGAATCTAAGTAGTTAATTGCAATTTTGATTTTGAATGAAAACTGTGTATAGTCCACGATCTGTTGGTTGATAAGATCGTGTAAAATAACTTAAGATCTTTATCAATTAATAAATGATTTATATTATATTGAATTGCCAGTTTAGGAAGCTTTACGTTTTCTGATTTATAAGGCAAGATCCATGATCACATTTCTGTTACAACTTTTAGGTCGTGTTTAAAAACGAGATTAGTTTTATGCGCTTTTATGGCTTAACTAATTTTGTTGATTTTGAATCTAGTTTTGTGATTAATTTTTGAATCAGATATTGATTATTAAAAATTTTTAAAATTGGATTTATTCAGCAGATTTTAGGTTTTATTTCTAAATCTAAAAATTTATTAACAACTTACATACATATGTACATAAGTATATTATAATCAACCAAACCAAATCAGCCCCTAATGTAATAATTCAATGCTCTACATTTCCAGCTCATTCCAATAGTATTACCCGCAATCACAATAAATTAAATTAAAAACATTTCAAATTAACTAATCTCTATTTAATAATTAAAATTCACAATAACTAACTAAACTAATATTAATTAAATAATAACTAATTTGAAATAATATCAAAAAATTAATTAAATTTACATATAAAAAGTTAAATAAATATGTATATGAAATAAAGTCTTTAAAAATACACAATGAAATTAATTAAATAAAAAATAAAAAAATATAAAAACAAATTATGTTTAAATAACATCACAAATTATATTATAAACCATATTAAAAAAACCTAAATAAAATATAAAAAAATTAAATCAATTATTAAAAAAAAAACAACAAATAAAAAAACAACATGTTGTTGCAATTAATGAAACGTCTTAAAATATTTATATGGCTGTTGTTGACATTTAATTTAACTTTACTCTATTCAACAATTCTATCAACTGTCACCTCAATAACACCAACTTTAGCAGCAGCCGACAACACAGTAACAATTTCCTCAACAGCCGCTTTAGCAACAGCAACAACAACCTTTAAAACTTCTTCAGCTTCTACATCATCACACACTACAATCTCCTCTTCATCTTTAGCTGCAAATCACAACAGACGTTTACATTTACACTTGGAACATCATCAATATACACAACAACAATATCCTGCCTCATATCAAAATTATCCCTTAACACCACACATTGCAACTGAATTTATGGATGAATTTCATAGTCCAAATCAAGCGGGTAAGTTGTTGTCGTTATTATTATTATTATTATTACTACTACTGTTTGCATTTACATAAAATGCCTTTGGATTTAAATAATATTAAATATGCATTTTCTACATATGTTTTATAAATAAGTACATATGTACATAAGATGGAGAAATATGCATATTTTCTTTACATTCTAGCTTATGGCAAGTTTATATGTTTCTTTAAATATTACATTATGGTTGCAAATAGGAACATACTTATAGATGTGTATATCTTTAGGGGTTAGGGTTTTTCCTATGAAATTCTGCTGTTAGAGAAATGTTATATTTTGAAAATTTTAAAGATGGTAAATTTTAAGCTTTTTAGAAGGTCAAGTCAAGAGTCAAGTGTTTTCTTAGGATATAACATAAATATATTGAGTATTTTTAGTAAAATTACCAGCTGTCAAGTAACATGTTGTACTTTAACATGAATTGAATGGCAAAAATTTCTTCAAGAAATTAATAAAACAATTATTTAACATTTTCATTTCTTGTGTAAAAATTTAGCTTCTTAAACGTAGTGGACAAAATTATGATTAAACAATATTATGCCCTATTACTACGTTGTAGCCAGTAGTGATCTAAGAACAAAAAACTTTTTCTCAGTCATTTCGGTGCGAAAACTTTAATATCGAGTTTTTGTACCTCTTAGTATTGATTTTCTGTACCTTAGACTTATATTCTGGATCAGACTAAAGTCTATACTCTGGACCAGAATATAGTTCATAATCTGGACCGGACTTTTATATATATATTCTGAACCAGACTGTAGACAATATTTTGCACCAAACTGTAGTCTAGATTCCAGAATTGACTATAATTTATACCTTGAACCAGACCTTAAAGTCAATATTAGTCTAAATGTAGTATTAGACCAAACTATAGTCAATACATCAACAAAAATATAATGTATACTCCAGCTATATAAACTATAGCCTGAAACAGACTATGGCTTATAGCTTATACTCTAGACCAGATTATATAGTCTATACTTTGGACCAGACTATAGTATACCCATAACCATTGTCTATAGCATAAGCTCAGTACCAGACTATAGTCTATACTCTTTACCAGACAATAGGTTATTCTGTAGTGACTATAATCTATACTTCGAACCAGACTTTAGTATATACTGTGATCCTCATTAAAGTCTTTTATCTGGGCCACAATGTAATCGATACTAGCCTATACGCAAGATCAGATAAGGCTATAGTGAAAACTCACGACAAGAATATAGTCTATACTCTAACTAGACTATAATCTATACTCTGCATCAGATTTAAGCGTATAACCTGAACTCCAATATAGAGAATAGGCTAGATTAGACTATAGTCTATTGTCTATACTTTAGACCAGAATATAGTCAATACTTCGGATCAGACTATAACTTATTATGTATATATAATTTATACTTTGACCATACTATAATCTATACTCTGGAGCAGACATAGAGAATAGATAGGCGTTTTCAGTAGTAACTATAATCTATACTTTGAACAAGCTCTAGTATATACTCCAGTTCACTCTATGGTCTGTAGTCTGGACTACACTATAGTGTTTAGTCTAGAACAGACTAAATTCAATACTATATATATGCAGACAGGATTTTTTCTATAAACAGGACTCCAATATAGAGAATACTCTAGACCTGACTATAGTCTATGCTTTAGACCAAACTATAGTCCATACTTTACACCAGACTATATTCTATATCCAGGACCATAGTCTACACTCTGTACCAGACCTGATTATAATCTATACTCCAATTTCATTGTTCAGTTTGTGTGTTTCTGTATATTAGCACAAAATTCCCAAATATCTTTACATTATTAAGAAAAACGTCTTAATCAATAGTTTATTTTATTGCCTAATACCTTCTATAACTTATTATTCATTATTATACGAAGACAGCTAATTTAGAATATTGTGTCATTTTTATGTAAATCCTCTATTTTTTGATTCTTGTATAGATTTAATAAGTCTATTTTGCTACTCTCATAATTGTCAATTATATGCCAAGGATTTGTTAAACATGATATAACATGACAGAAAGACATCTACATACATATATATTCATTCATATAAGAAGGGAGGAAAACAGCAAAAAAAAAAAATGTTAATAAAAATTTGATTATTTGATGAACTCTTTTCAGATGACTAACACAAATTCTTTGTTAAATCACCTGAGCGTATGAATAATATTTGCAAATTTGTATGAAAAAAATATTGCTCATACGTTTTGAATTTGTTATTTTTAATACCCTTAAACTCTTCATTTAAAATTCATTTTTAATAACTTTTAAATATAATAATAAAAATTGAGAACAAAAAATGAAGTTTTGTGTATTGCTAAAGTGAAAGTAATTCCGCTGAGCAACCAGCCAGAGTATTTGTGAATCATAAGATTAAATTAAAATGTTGGCTGATTTCTGGTTCGTTATTTTTATTGTTCGCTCATAAAAATTCATTAGTTTTTATTTGTTGTTGACAAATCTTTCATTCTTCTTTTTTCACAATTTGCCCAGTAAACTGCTAAAAAAGGGAAACCTAACAAAGGAAAAAAAAACAAACAAATATAAAAATACAATATAAATTGTTTTTAAATTTCGGTTTAAATTTTGTGTTGTTCTCGTTATTGTTGCTGTTGTTGTTGCTACTATAGACGGAAATAACTGAGAATAATTTAACGAAACTTTTTTTGTGTCGTTTATTTTGTGTGTGTGTAAGAGAAAGAGTTTTTGTTCCTGTAATTCTAAAAAACAAGTGTATTGGTAGTATTATAACAACAATTTGTTTGTTGTTATTTTTTGTTAGAAAAAAACGACACAGAACTTTTGAAAATTGAAAATTGTTCTTTAAAGTTTTTTTTTTTTGTAGTTGAAATTATTCCAACAATACAAACAATCATATTTCTATACAGATTTATTTATCGAGACTGGTTGGCATTGTAAGTTTTGTTGTTTTACTCATTGAAATCAACTCAATTCAAAAGTTTTTTTCTGTTTCTTTATTTTCAATTTGCATGAGGCATGGCATCGTAAAATAATTTTATTACTCCGTCACATTGTGAGGCATCATCATCGGCATTAACATCATTGGCATCATATCACAGTTGTAGTGTAGACGCTTTCATCTTCGTCGTCATCGTCATCATTATTATTTTATTATAATAATATTCTCGAGAACTTTGTGAGAATTAAGTTTATTTATATACAAAACACACACGCGTTTCCTCTTATAAATATTCACATCCAGAGAAAAAAATTTGTTGGACATGGTTTTAGCAATTATTATGTTAATTCATCATTTATTTCGTCTAGTTTATAGTCTATAGCCTAGTCTATAGCCTAGTCTATAGTCTAGTCTACAGTCTAGTCTACAGCCTAGTCTATAGCCTAGTCTATAGCCTAGTCTATAGCCTAGTTTATAGTCTAGTATATAGTCTAGTATATAGTCTAGTATATAGTCTAGTCTATAGTCTAATCTATAGTCTAGTCTATAGTCCAGTCTATAGTCTAGTCTATAGTCTAGTCTATAGTCTAGTCTATAGTCTAGTCTATAGTCTAGCCTATAGTCTAGCCTATAGTCTAGTCTATTGTCAAGTCTATTGTCTAGTCTATAGTCTGGTCTATAGTCTAGTCTATTGTCTAGTCTATAGTCTAGTCTATAGTCTAGCCTATAGTCTAGTCTATAGTCTAGTCTATAGTCTAGTCTATAGTCTAGTCTATAGTCTAGTCTATAGTCTAGTCTATAGTCTAGTCTATAGTCTAGTCTATAGTCTAGTCTATAGTCTAGTCTATAGTCTAGTCTATAGTCTAGTCTATAGTCTAGTCTATAGTCTAGTCTATAGTCTAGTCTATAGTCTAGTCTATAGTCTAGTCTATAGTCTAGTCTATAGTCTAGTCTATAGTCTAGTCTATAGTCTAGTCTATAGTCTAGTCTATAGTCTAGTCTATAGTCTAGTCTATAGTCTAGTCTATAGTCTAGTCTATAGTCTAGTCTATAGTCTAGTCTATAGTCTAGTCTATAGTCTAGTCTATAGTCTAGTCTATAGTCTAGTCTATAGTCTAGTCTATAGTCTAGTCTATAGTCTAGTCTATAGTCTAGTCTATAGTCTAGTCTATAGTCTAGTCTATAGTCTAGTCTATAGTCTAGTCTATAGTCTAGTCTATAGTCTAGTCTATAGTCTAGTATATAGGCCAGTTTATAGTCTAGTATATAGGCCAGTTTATAGTCTAGTCTATAGTGTAGTCTTTTTTTTGATATGGGGTGCGGAATCTTCATAGATATGAATAACTGTTAATTATCCATTATGTGAGATTCAACTATGTTTTGCGTCACCTACTCACTAAACCGCCTTTCCATCGTCAACCTCAATCCCCGCGGAACTGCCTTTAGGTACTACGTCGCGGGGCTGGTCAGCATTTAAGCTGTCTGCTGTTGCACTGTGCTTGCTCTATGCGCTTTTCGCTGCTTTTCCTCCGTTTGCTACAATCTAGTCTATAGTCTAGTCTATAGACTAGTCTATAGTCTAGTCTATAGTCTAGTCTATAGTCTAGTCTATAGTCTAGTCTATAGTCTAGTCTATAGTCTAGTCTATAGTCTAGTCTATAGTCTAGTCTATAGTCTAGTCTATAGTCTGGTCTATAGTCTAGTCTATAGTCTAGTCTATAGTCTAGTCTATAGTCTAGTCTATAGCCTAGTCTATAGTCTAGTTAATAGTCTAGTCTATAGTCTAGTCTATAGTCTAGTCTATAGTCTAGTCTATAGTCTAGTCTATAGTCTAGTCTATAGTCTAGTCTATAATCTAGTTAATAGTCTAGTCTATAATCTAGTTAATAGTCTAGTCTATAGTCTAGTCTATAGTCTAGTCTATAGTCTAGTCTATAGTCTAGTCTATAGTCTAGTCTATAGTCTAGTCTATAGTCTAGTCTATAGTCTAGTCTATAGTCTAGTCTATAGTCTAGTCTATAGTCTAGTCTATAGTCTATTCTATAGTCTAGTCTATAGTCTAGTCTATAGTCTAGTCTATAGTCTAGTCTATAGTCTAGTCTATAGTCTAGTCTATAGTCTAGTCTATAGTCTAGTCTATAGTCTAGTCTATAGTCTAGTCTATAGTCTAGTCTATAGTCTAGTCTATAGTCTAGTCTATAGTCTAGTCTATAGTCTAGTCTATAGTCTAGTCTATAGTCTAGTCTATAGTCTAGTCTATAGTCTAGTCTATAGTCTAGTCTATAGTCTAGTCTATAGTCTAGTGTATAGTCTAGTCTATAGTCTAGTATATAGTCTAGTCTATAGTCTAGTCTATAGTCTAATCTACTCTCGTCTATATTCTAATTTTATAGAAATGTCAGTCACCATATTTTTCTCAGTGTGTACATATACTCATACATATATAACAACATTTTTACACTTTTATACATAAATATGTTTATAAGTAATGTTCTTACTAGCATCACTAACATCATCGCCACCATCAGTACCATCATCAGCCAAGAATTTGTTGTTTTTTCTCGTCCTATTGTAGACTTATATTAACTGCACTTGTTTACGCGTTTTTCATCTTCTTATTGTTGTTCATTTTACACGAGACTTTACTCTTTCAAGGATAATAATTAATTAATACAGTTGGAATGTTGCCACATGACTATTTAAAATGAAATGTTGCTTAAAATTTTTAAAAATTAGAAGAAGTCTTTAAATTTCTTACAAAATAATTTAAATGGTAACCAACTGCTATTTTAACCCTTTATTTTGGCAACAACTTCTTAAGTCCAGCTAATGCTCGTTTTATGATGTTTAAGAAATTTTAAAACATTTAAATTTTGCACAATTTTATCTGGCAACTTTTTGCAATTTTTTTCCTAACACATCTTTTGTATTGTTGCTGTGGAATGTAGTCAATGTTATTAACAATTTTTATTTTGTTTGTAATGCAGAGCAGTGGAGAGAAACATGAAGCTCTTCTTGTTGATATTAATATAAATTAACATTTGCATCATGCTTGTTCTGCTGTGGCACAGTTCAAGTGTACTGTTGCTGCATGCAGAAAAGTTGATGGCATATTAATGATGCTGGTCTTATTTTTTTCCACACTCTGCCATTTGAAAAATTTTATTTACGAGCTTAGACTTAAAGTAGTTTAAATTTTGAAAACGTAAAATGTTTTATTTAAATAATTTAAATGGTGGAGACATTAGCAATTTGGAAGAAAACTAAAGAAAAATCATAAAATAAATATTTATGCTCCAGTAAACACAATTTCTAAAGTATAAAAATCAGCTGTCAGCAAACATCTAATTGAAATGTTTGTAATAGTGTGTATGGGAAAGAGGACTTAGTTGCCTTGATGAAGGATTTGGGGGGTGAGTGATTGAGTTGTAAAGATTAAACTAGAAGTAATTTGAAATAAATGATTTGCCAACGCGTTTGAGTACTAATTATGGGAATGTGTCTAAACGTGCTTTTGTATGTTTTTCGCGTACGTATTTCCACAATTTATTGGCATTTTAACTATTGTAATGATTTAAAACAAAGTTTCTGTTTATGTTGCAGAAAAATAAATAAAACAAAGTTTATCATTTATTTTTTCTATTCTTATCTTAATAAAAACTTGTTGTTGTATGAAAATTGTGCAAAACGTTGGCTGAAATGAATCATGACAATATGTTTTATTTATAAAGAAAAAAAGAGTATAGTCAAAAAAGAGTATAGTATAGACTAGACTATAGACTAGGCTGTAGACTAGGCTGTATACTAGGCTACAGAGTAGACTATAGACTAGACTATAGACTAGACTATAGACTAGACTATAGACTAGACTATAGACTAGACTATAGACTAGACTATAGACTAGACTATAGACTAGACTATAGACTAGACTATAGACTAGACTATAGACTAGACTATAGACTAGACTATAGACTAGACTATATAGACTAGACTATAGACTAGACTATAGACTAGACTATAGACTAGACTATAGACTAGACTATAGACTAGACTATAGACTAGACTATAGACTAGACTATAGACTAGACTATAGACTAGACTATAGACTAGACTATAGACTAGACTATAGACTAGACTATAGACTAGACTATAGACTAGACTATAGACTAGACTATAGACTAGACTATAGACTAGACTATAGACTAGACTATAGACTAGACTATAGACTAGACTATAGACTAGACTATAGACTAGACTATAGACTAGACTATAGACTAGACTATAGACTAGACTATAGACTAGACTATAGACTAGACTATAGACTAGACTATAGACTAGACTATAGACTAGACTATATAGACTAGACTATAGACTAGACTATAGACTAGACTATAGACTAGACTATAGACTAGACTATAGACTAGACTATAGACTAGACTATAGACTAGACTATAGACTAGACTATAGACTAGACTATAGACTAGACTATAGACTAGACTATAGACTAGACTATAGACTAGACTATAGACTAGACTATAGACTAGACTATAGACTAGACTATAGACTAGACTATAGACTAGACTATAGACTAGACTATAGACTAGACTATAGACTAGACTATAGACTAGACTATAGACTAGACTATAGACTAGACTATAGACTAGACTATAGACTAGACTATAGACTAGACTATAGACTAGACTATAGACTAGACTATAGACTAGACTATAGACTAGACTATAGACTAGACTATAGACTAGACTATAGACTAGACTATAGACTAGACTATAGACTAGACTATAGACTAGACTATAGACTAGACTATAGACTAGACTATAGACTAGACTATAGACTAGACTATAGACTAGACTATAGACTAGACTATAGACTAGACTATAGACTAGACTATAGACTAGACTATAGACTAGACTATAGACTAGACTATAGACTAGACTATAGACTAGACTATAGACTAGACTATAGACTAGACTATAGACTAGACTATAGACTAGACTATAGACTAGACTATAGACTAGACTATAGACTAGACTATAGACTAGACTATAGACTAGACTATAGACTAGACTATAGACTAGACTATAGACTAGACTATAGACTAGACTATAGACTAGACTATAGACTAGACTATAGACTAGACTATAGACTAGACTATAGACTAGACTATAGACTAGACTATAGACTAGACTATAGACTAGACTATAGACTAGACTATAGACTAGACTAGACTAGACTATAGACTAGACTATAGACTAGACTATAGACTAGACTATAGACTAGACTATAGACTAGACTATAGACTAGACTATAGACTAGACTATAGACTAGACTATAGACTAGACTATAGACTAGACTATAGACTAGACTATAGACTAGACTATAGACTAGACTATAGACTAGACTATAGACTAGACTATAGACTAGACTATAGACTAGACTATAGACTAGACTATAGACTAGACTATAGACTAGACTATAGACTAGACTATAGACTAGACTATAGACTAGACTATAGACTAGACTATAGACTAGACTAGACTAAAAACTAGACAATGGGCTAGACTATACTCTAAAGTTTTCGAATGTCTTTTCCCTATCACCTTTGTACATTTAACGTTACGATATAATATCTCCCATAGGTAAATTACGTAAACACTTTGATAATGATTAAAATACCGTTTAGAAGAAGATTCAGTAATCGTGAATAAAACTTTGTTTTCTACAGTTTATCATTAAACAAAAAAAAAGAAAAACTTTATTTGTTTGAATAGGGGAGAAAATAAGTTAAACAACACTATTATTCAAATTTTAAAAACGACCTTGAAAGTTAAATGAATTATTTTTAATCCATAATTGTTTTGTAAAAATCTGTTTTGTGTATAACTAAGGTGGAGAAGTTTTAAAAGCTGATGATCGTATCCCTTGACTTTAGAAAAATAGTTATTTCAAAGTTATAGACAATAAGTAACAAAAACATAAGTTTCGTAATGGCTTTAGATGATGGAAAATAGATAGTAATAAAAAATTTGAATTAAAAATTATAACATAGGTTTTATTTTTGATTATTTTAATGAAATTGTTTACTTTTGTATATAATATTACTATCGGGAATATTCCAAGAATTTATCATATATTTGTAAACTGTATACACCATAACTCAGCTTACTCTTAGACTGTAAAAAATCTTTGTAGCTCCAATATATTACTTTAACGTTATTTTAATTGCCAAACAATTCGAAAAAGTTCACCATTTCCAATTTTCATAAGACAATGAGACCATGTTGTTTATTAAGTGACAAAAATATCTTTGTTAATTTTATCTTTTACTTAAACATCTTTGCAAAAAAGTTTTATAGTTTATGGTAAAATCTGCCAAAAAAAATAAGCCGCAGTTGTTTTGTAAATTAACATGTGATAAGAAACCAAATATATTTATGGGTTTTATTATAAGTCTTAATTGTGTCTAATAATTTATTAGGGTTGATAAAGTTACAACAAACTTTAAGCACAAATTATTTTGTATAAGAAATGGAAAAAAAAAAACAGAATTTATGTTTTCTCAATAATAAATATGGTTTGAGAAACATTTTTCTAAAATTAAAATTTAGTTTTTTACTTAAGAATGATTTTGTGTAATATTTCTTAACCAAGTGAAAAGAAATAATTTTTTAAATATATCTAAACTTCAATCCCAAATCATAGGGAATTAATTTTGAAAATTTAAAAATACTTGAATTTTTTCAAAATCCCACATTTGATAGAGTTATCAAAGTCAGAATTACTAGTAGAAACGAGTGTTGTAGGGGTAACATACATAGGAAATATGCCACCAGAATCTATAAAGATGAAATGTAGTGTTGGTTCTGGTGTCTTCTGTGAAGAAGCTAGGGTAAACATATCTCATTGTCTTCCCTATAACTGTAGTATAGGGTTCTATAGTTGAAACGAAAAGTCGGCTTTTCGACTTTTTGCATTTAGGTAAAAGTCGACTTTTCGACTTTTTTAATAATTTTGTAAATAGTCGACTTTTCGACTTTCCGAATTTTCGACTTTTTTTGACTATTTTCGATTTTTCGACTATTTTTTACTTTTTTTCGACTTTTCGACTATTTTCGACTTTTTGACTATTTTCGACTTTCCGACTTTTTTCGACTTTTTGACCATTTTCGACTATTTAAGACTTTTTTCGACTTTTCGACTATTTTTCACTTTTTCCAACTTTTTTTTGACTTTTTTACCATTTTCGACTATTTAAGACTTTTTTCGACTTTTCGACTATTTTTCACTTTTTCCAACTTTTTTTGACTTTTTGACCATTTTCGACTATTTAAGACTTTTTTCGACTTTTTTTTTACTTATTCCGACTTTTCGACTATTTTTATACCCTACACCACTATAGTGGGGAGGGTATTATACGTTTGTGCTGATGTTTGTAACATACAAAAATATTGGTCCAATACCCACCTTAAAGTATACCGATCGATTCAGAATAATTTTTTGAGTCGATTAAGACATGTCCGTCCGTCCGTCCGTCTGTCCGGCTGGCTGGCTGTCCATGTAAACCTTGTGCGCAAGGTACAGGCCGCAATTTTCAAGATAATTTGATGAAATTTGGACCAAGCATGTTTTTTGGCACAAGGACGAAGCCTATTGAAAATGCTTGAAATCGGTCCATTATTTCACCTAGTCCCCATACAACCATACCTCCCGATTTGAACTTTTTATGTTATAATTACGTCAAATATTCTGCTATCTCTCTAAAAATTGGCACAAATAAGTTTTATATAAGTATAAATGATACTGCAGATTTTTGTAAGGATCGGCCTATATTTGACCCTAGCCCCCATACAAACCCCCCTTCAAAAAATGACTTAAACGTCTAAAATTGACTTGTAACCATTTGTATCGCAATGAAACTCAACAAAACTAACTGTTATTTAGAAATATATCCTTTTCCCAAATTTACCGAGGATCGGCCCATATTTGACCTATATAAAGCCTCATTTAGAAATTTAAGTTTTTATGTAAAAAATATTTTGGAATTATGGTAATATTCAACATAAAAGTTTCTTTACAAAAAATAAAAATTTTATAAAAGTAAAAATTGTAAAAATATACTCATGGTGTAGGGTATCATATGGTCGGCCATGCCCGACTATACTTTCCTACTTGTTTACTTTTTCCGACTTTTTGACTATTTTCGACTATTTCAGACTTGTCGACGATTTTTGACTTTTTTTTCGATATTCAACTATTTTCGACTGTTTGGCTATTTTTGTCTTTTTTCAACTTTTTGACTATTAGACTTTTCGACTTTTTAACTATTTTTGACTTTTTGACTATTTTTGACTTTTCGACTATTTTCGACTTTTTCCGACTATTTTTAACTTTTTTCAACTATTTTCGATTATTTTTTACTTTTTCCGACTTTTTGACTATTTTTGACTTTTCGACTATTTTCGACTTTTTCCGACTATTTTTGACTTTTTCCGACTTTTTTCAACTTTTTTTCGACTATTTTCGACTTCTTCCGACTATTTTCGATTTTTTAACTATTTTTGACTATTTTCGACTTTTTCGATTACTTTCGACTTTTTTTTAACTTTTTTCGACTATTTTCGACTTTTTAACTACTTTTGACTTTTTCCGACTTTTCGACTAATTTTGACTTTTCGACTATTTTTGACTTTTTCCGACTATTTTCGATTTTTTAACTATTTTTGACTATTTTCGACTTTTTCCGACTACTTTCGATTTTTTTCAACTTTTTCGACTATTTTTTAACTTTTTTCGACTTTTCGATTATTTTTGACTTTTCGACAAAAAGTCCATTTTTCGATTAATCGAAAGTCGATTTATAGAACCCTACTATAGTATCTTTCAGGCTGAAATATTCGCGATAACTTCAGCTTGTAAGGTACTATTTGACCTCAATATTCGCGGCAATATAGGAAGTTTTGTTGATAGTCAAGTGGCACTTCTCTCACTAAACTTTTATAGTACCACTTCCCTATTATTGCAAGAAGGATCTGTCAAGGCTAGGTTGCCTGTCTGACATTACCCTTACGCATAGAGACTACTAAGTATGCCGGAACAGAATCTTCAACGCCGTTTCAGTAGCAACCCCATTAGGTTTTATCAAGAATAGTATCTTCAGAGTCTTTCTTCAAAATTTTGAAAATAGGTGGAATTACCTAGACACATCTAAAGGGGCCAAGATATTGTGGCCCTAATTCAATGAGAAAGAAGTAGGCGGGATATATTGAGGCTGGTAGCAGTAATAACAGGGCACTAGGTGCTAGTCAGACATGCACTATTACAGTGGCAAAGACATGAAAAAGGAAGAAAGAGTCTTCCGTCTTCTATGCGAATGCTCTGCATTATCCGTTAAAAGAAACCGTTTTCTTGAAAGTTACCTCATATCTTTTCTTGGTGAGATATCTGTTCTCACAGCTACAGGCTGGATCTAATACTATACATTACTACATCTGCTTGACTTTTCACACGCAGTGAACTATCTCGTTAACCAACCAAACTTTTTCGAGAATATTCCAGGAATTTTTATTACATTTTCCAAATAGACAGAAATTGTATACAACAAAAAGTAGCACACTTTTAGGCCGTAAAATATGAAATGTAAATAAACTCCTCTTCCCAACATTTCATTTTGTGTTTGTCAGGATTAGGTTTAGGCTTGAGGAGCTTTAGAAATTTAAAAGTGCTAATAAATGCAATCTTTTTTTCTTAATTTTATAACCTTGTGTTTGTTGTCAATCCATTTAAAAAAGTTATACATATGTACATACATATACATATATAAAACTCTCAAACAACATATCCTTTTTATATAAAGAGGAACATCTTCATATTATTAAATTTGTGCTTATTGAGATGTAACCGTTTTTATCGCTCTCGAAAATACATCTGCATAAATAGTTTATTTAAAAACCAACAAACAACATACTGAATTTCACATAAATTGTATTGTTTGTGTGTAAGTATTTATTATAAAAATATATCGTTATAAATAGAGAAGTAGTTAAACCAATTTTTAAAATTATTATGGTCATTTAGGTTTGGTTTTTATTTAATTTGCGTTATTTTACATTGGACTTCTTTTACATACAATTTATTCTATTTTTTCTCTTTCTCTCTCCTTTTGCTGGAGAGTATTTAAAACGTATAAGCAGGAAACTAAGCATAAAGATGAAAGTATGAGTATGTGAAGCTTTTGCTTTAACTTAAAAAATGTAAAAAATAATTGAGAAACACTCAAGAAATTTATGCTTCATTAAATTCATTTACGTTTTACTACCACATTAACATACAAACTTACTCTAGTAACCCAGCAAAGAAATGGTATTAAGGACTTTAAATATATATTTGAGAAATAGTTTAATTTTAAAGTTTGATTTCAAATATCGGGTTTCAAATCATTCTGCTTTGACTTTGAAAAATATTCATGTTTAAAAATATTTTCAAATTTTTGGAAATTTTAATATTTTGTCATGAAATCTAAAAAGTTGTTTATTGGTTTGGATCCTGGCAGTTTCGAAGGTATTAAAGAATTTTTTTAGTTAAAGAAAATAGAAAATTTTTAAAGAAATATAAAATTAAGTGAAAATTTGTTTTTTACGAAAAAAAACTTTTTCGTGAAAAATTGGATTTTGCTAATAAATTTTCATTTTTGGTGAAAATCACCAATTTTTGGATCTGTTCTAGGAATGCTCTTATTGTGTTCTAGTTCTCTCCTAGTTGTGTTCTAGTTGTGTTTTAGTTTTGTTCTAGTTGTGTTCTAGTTGTGTTCTAGTTGTGTTTTAGTTGTGTTCTAGTTGTGTTCTAATTCTGTTCTAGTTCTGTTCTAGTTCTGTTCTAGTTCTTTTCTAGTTCTGTTCTAGTTCTGTTCTAGTTCTGTTCTAGTTCTGTTCTAGTTCTGTTCTAGTTCTGTTCTAATTCTATTCTAGTGCTGTTCTAGTTGTTTTCTAGTTGTGTTTTAGTTGTGTTCTAGTTGTGTTCTAGTAGTGTTCCAGTTGTGTTCTAGTTGTGTTCTAGTTGTGTTCTAGTTGTGTTCTAGTTGTGTTCTAGTTGTGTTCTAGTTGTGTTCTAGTTGTGTTCTAGTTGTGTTCTAGTTGTGTTCTAGTTGTGTTCTAGTTGTGTTCTAGTTGTGTTCTAGTTGTGTTCTAGTTGTGTTCTAGTTGTGTTCTAGTTGTGTTCTAGTTGTGTTCTAGTTGTGTTCTAGTTGTGTTCTAGTTGTGTTCTAGTTGTGTTCTAATTCTGTTCTAGTTCTGTTCTAGTTCTGTTCTAGTTGTGTTCTATTTGTGTTCTAGTTGTGTTCTAGTAGTGTTCTACTTGTGTTCTAGTTGTGTTCTAGTTGTGTTCTAGTTCTGTTCTAGTTCTGTTCTAGTTCTGTTCTAGTTCTGTTCTAGTTCTGTTCTAGTTCTGTTCTAGTTCTGTTCTAGTTCTGTTCTAGTTCTGTTCTAGTTCTGTTCTAGTTCTGTTCTAGTTCTGTTCTAGTTCTGTTCTAGTTCTGTTCTAGTTCTGTTCTAGTTCTGTTCTAGTTCTGTTCTAGTTCTGTTCTAGTTCTGTTCTAATTCTATTCTAGTGCTGTTCTAGTTGTTTTCTAGTTGTGTTCTAGTTCTGTTCTAGTTCTGTTCCAGTTCCGTTCTAGTTGTGTTCTAGTTCTGTTCTACTTGTGTCTAGTAGTGTTCTACTTGTGTTTTAGTTGTGATCTAGTTGTATTCTAGTTGTGTTCTAGTTCTGTTCTAGTTTCGTTCTAATTCTATTTTAGTTCTGTTGAGGTAATGTTTAAACTCAGTTGGTGCTAGTTCCAAGGACTGTAGGATATAAATATTTTATGTATGTACAATGTGCAATGTACATATATTATTTAAATAGTCATTTTAAAAGTGCTTTTTGCCCTCAACATCTCTAACGTATAAAGAAAAAAAACTATTTGCATGTATATAGAAAGTAAGCCTGAAACAGGCAACCACAAAGAGTTATTTTATTGGAAGAATTTTTACCTCTTTCCTTCAATTTCTTGAAAATATTTAAATATACTTACATACACTTAAACGTGTATATTTCCATTTATTCGTATTTATACATACTTATTTACCAAACCAAAACAATATGCTGCTACTACTTTGTCGTACATGTCGTTACCAGCCAACCAGT
>NC_060950.1:5531536-5533225 GCF_022045245.1 Lucilia cuprina
TAGACTAGACTATAGACTAGACTATAGACTAGACTATAGACTAGACTATAGACTAGACTATAGACTAGACTATAGACTAGACTATAGACTAGACTATAGACTAGGCAAGACAAGGCAATACTAGACTACACTAGTCTCTACCATATATAGACTTACATATAGACTATATAATAGACTATAGACTAGACTACACTACAGAGTAGACCACAGACTAAACTGCAGACTAGACTACAGACTACACTATAGACTAGACTAGGCAAGACTACACTAGACTCTACCATATATAGGCTATAGATTATACCATAGATTATTATCAAAACTATAATCCGAACTTTAGACTAGGCTATAAATTATAGACTAGGGAATAAACTATAGACTAGACTTTAGACTTCAGACTATACTTTAGACTAGACAATAGACAATAATGCGGAAAAGTTATATTATATTTAAACAAAATATGAAAAATTTATACATATTACCTTTCTTAATAAATAGAAATGTTATAAGGTTTTTGGAGAATTTTTCCCTCGATTTTTACATTTCATTACTTTTTTGTGGGATAATTGAATCAGTTATAAGTAGATTAATATTTTGCCTTTAAATGTTTAAGATAAATACAATGAAATATTAAGTATCTCCACTTAATGCCAAAGCCACTGCAAATTGGATTTAATATTGAAGTATTCGATAAAATTTTACCTCAAGGAATTTTATGTATGTAAGTACATATTAGTTAGAAAAATTTCAAAGCTTTTAATAAAATCCTCACCCTGTTTTCTATCCTCATGTTTATTGTAATCAAACACCAACATCTCTGGTAAATAATTTATATTTAGTTTTGCCTTTTCTCTTGCTAACTTTACTTTCCTTTCTTTACTCTTCTATGTTAGGGAGTTTTTTTGGTTTCTTATTTTTTTCGTTTAATGTCTGCTTGAAAACTATTTACAGCAAAAAAAAGTATGTTTTTTTGTGTTACGGTTTTAGTTTTCTCTTTCCCATTTTATTACAATTCTTTAACTTTTCGTAAAAGTTTTCGAACGTTATTAAATATGCATTAATTCTTCAAATAGTCAATGATCAAATGTCTGGATTTTATTGCTTACAAAAAGCCCCCATCCACCCAAAAACAAAACACTTAAATTTTGCTAGAAATATTCAAACAAACAAGTTTGCTACAGTATACTTCAATGTAGTATATTTACCATACCTACTGTTATAATTGCCAAGAATTTTGTTTCCCTACTTATAAGTGTTGGTTGGTTTGTATGTAAGTATGTTTATCCGTAAGTTTTGCTAGAAACTATTACTCATTTGTTGTAGTTATAAACTAGTACTCCTTTCTCTTTCTCTCTTTCACTCATTTACATTCACTTCATCAACCCGTACATTAATGATGAGTGAAATTTGATGTTCATATTTATGTTTGTTGCTGTTTTGTGTATATGTGTGTGTACGTTAAAGGCTAACCTCTGACATGGGAAATCGTACTTTTTGATATGCAAATAAACGCGGAGCCTCACGATATATTCGGTTCTTTTTCTATAGTCCAGTCTATATTCTAGTCTATAGTCCAGTCTATAGTCTACACCATTTTCAACAGTAATTCAGAAAAGATCAATTGTAAATGAGATTTTTTATTTGAAATTTAGAAAATTCCAATTGAAAATGAGATTTTTCATTTGAAATTCA
>NC_060950.1:5533325-5537839 GCF_022045245.1 Lucilia cuprina
TCTAGTTCAGTTCTAGTTCAGTTCTAGTTCAGTTCTAGTTCAGTTCTAGTTCAGTTCTAGTTCAGTTCTAGTTCAGTTTTAGTTCACTTCTAGTTCAGTTCTAGTTCACTTCTAGTTTAGTTCTTTTCAAATTCTCTTTTAGTTTGAAAAACTTTTCAATTATTTTATTTAAAACTGTTTATTCCTTTTTATCATCTGATTTATTTGATTTATTTGACATGTAAAAGAAGTCCTTCAGCTATTACTCACAATCTGTCTTTATTTGAGGCCCTACTTAGCTAATATGACATAATTTTTTACTCTTTCCCAAAGATACGTTCAAAAACAAAACACTTACTCATGATTTACAGCCATTTTCAATAACCCACACTTTAGCTTAATTATTTTTCCATAAATCAAAATTTATTTTATAAAACTACTGGAAGGAGTAAAAACAAAAACACCACAAGGACAGCAAGCCTTGTAGCTGTTTTATCACCTGACACATTTAGACACAAAAATATTTCCGCTCAAATTCCAAAAAAAAAACAAGAGGAAGTACAAAAAGAAATACCGAAAAAAAAATAAAAACAATTCTATTGAAATACAAATTCCTTTGATTTATGACTTTTAACGTATATTTGTTTATATTTACAGATAATATGTATGTTTGTGTGAAGAAGATGTAGTAAGTCGGTAGATTTTTATGATTTTAAAATGCTATTTTGAGCTTTTGCGATCCCTGAGGTTATGAAACAAAATAAAATTTTGTTTTTATTAAAATTTAAAATATATATTCTTGCAATATGTAAAGCAATACAATAAGTATTGCAGCTTTAATTTAATTTAAAACAATTGTAATTGAAATTTTTAAATAAAATTAGATTTCTTACAAACATGTTATTTTATATACCCTTAGGCGTATGATTAATATTAACTGTTAACATTGGCCACAATTGCCGAATTCTTTTAAATATATTTTATTAATATTTTATAACAAGTAATTGTTATAATAATTCATAATGTTAGAATTTTGTATAAAAAAATATATTTCATAAAATTTTAAAAATTTGCAACATTCTGAAGAAAACTGTAAATGCCGCATGACTTTTTCAGACTATTAAATTTTAAATTTACAAAAACCTTCCCAAACATACAAAACTAAATAAAATAACATATATAAATCATTTCTGACAATGGTTATAGAGCCACTTAAGATAAGAAATAAAGTAGAAAACTCTTTTTTTTCATTTTTTTCCTATAAAAAAAAGTTTAAAAGAAATTGATTTAAGTAAATACATGAAAAAAAGGTTTCAAATGCTTTTAAATAGTCCTTAACTATTAATCACATTTACTACAGTGAAATAAAATATAACATGATTTATAGTTTTTTTTTTTTAGAAAACTAACACCTGTTTTAAATTTGTGGCTTAAATTTGAAAAAAAATTTTAAATTCTTTAAAAAATTATTACAAAAGGAATTAATTTTCAATCCTAATATTCTTAATATTTGTTCAAGCTATATGTTCTTTTTTGTTGTTGTTACTTAATTTCCTTTTAAAATCTTCTCTTTCTGTTAAAATATAAAGTTATTGTTATTGTTGCTTAATTTTTCGTGTTAAGTGTTTGAACAAATATTTGCATCTGCTCTTAACTGTCACAACATTTACACAAGTTTTATTACGTGAACCAGGCATGGAAAATTGAAATTTAGAAATAGTACTAGCTTTTCGTTAAATTAGTATTTTTCGAAATTTATGTACTAATCTACCAGTAGACTATAGACTAGATATTAGACTAGACTATAGGCTAGACTATAGATAAAGTAACGAATATGACGGGGTTCTAGACTATAGACTAGACTAAAGACTAGACTAAATACTAGACTAAAGACTAGACTATAGACTAGACTATAGACTAGACTATAGACTAGACTATAGACTAGACTATAGACTAGACTATAGACTAGACTATAGACTAGACTATAGACTAGACTATAGACTAGACTATAGACTAGACTATAGACTAGACTATAGACTAGACTATAGACTAGACTATAGACTAGACTATAGACTAGACTATAGACTAGACTATAGACTAGAGTATAGACTAGACTATAGACTAGATTATTGACTAGACTATAGACTAGACTATAGACTAGACTATAGACTTGACTATGGACTATACTATAGACTAGACAACAGACTAGACTATAGACTAGACTACAGACTAGACTATAGGCTAGACTATAGACAAGACTATTGACTAGACTAGACTATCGACTACACTATTGACTGGACTAGGCTACAGACTAGACTATAGATTATACTATAGACTAGACTATAGACTAAACTATAGACTAGACTGTAGACTAAACTATAGATTAGACTATAAACTTGAATACAGAAAAGCCTAGACTGTAGACTATAATATAGACTAAACTTAAGACTAGACTATAGACTAAACTTAAGACTATACCATTGACTAGACTATAGACTAGGCTATGGACTATGGACGATAGACTAGAATATAGACTAGACTATAGTCTATTTTTTATTATAAACCTCTTTCCAACAATAAAATTCAATCAAGAAGGAACTCCAGATTTTAGTAAAAATAAAAAAAGTTTAACCGATTGTTTTTGGAAACTAATTAACATTACTAATTAAATCTTAAGTAAGTACTTTTATATAATTGTATATAGAAAAATTTTACTTTTCTTTAAAATTCATTTAAAATATTACTCACATAATACAAACATATGTACAATAAATTTCTGCCAAATGCTAAAAAACTTACCTAAAAAGATAAAAAAAAATATAATTGTTAATAAAAAACTCTAATAAAAATTAATTTCAAATAAATTTTATTTTGTAAATAGAAGCAAAAGCTTAAATTTGTTCAAAAATATCTAATATCTAAGATAAAACGAAATACAAGAAAAATGAAACTTTCTCAAAATATAAGAATTTTCTAATAAAAGAAAGTGTTCGACTAATGTTTCTGTCTTTCCTTTTTTTAATGAAATGAAATGAAAATGTAGGTTTTTGAAATTGTACAGTGGAGCAATAAAACAGTAAAATATATAATCAAAAATAAAGAAATTAAGAAATAAAACCTGCTTAACAAATTTATAACAGATTTATAAAATAAAAATTAGTTTGATTTTATTATTTTTAAAATCTTGAATTGTTAATTTGTATGAACTATTACTAAATTTCTAAATTGTTCTTTTCATTGGCGATGATCACTGTTTATTTTTTATATATTACATTTTAAGAATAATATTTTATTGTTGTTTTTGTGTTTTATTTCATTTTTCCTTTTCTTTTTTGCTTAGTATGAAATTTCTATTGTATTCTTCATGTTGGTGTTTTATTTTTTTTCACTCTGATGAGTCTTGATTAATGTCTTCCTCGTCTTCTTTACACCCGGCCACACAAAATGATGACTTAAATTGACCAACTATTTCTATTTCTTTATTTTTTTTTCGATTTTCTCTACTCTCTTAAAATAGGAAAAACAGGGTGTTTAAAACTGAAAATATTGTGTCAACAAAAAAATTATTACTAAATTGTTAAAATTAATTTTAAATATTTAATAAAACTTTGTTTTTGTTAACTTGATTATTTAATTAATAAAACCTTGACCCTAATATTTTTAACTTTTTTTCCAATTATAATTAATTTTAAACGAAAATACGTTTATTGTGGTTTATAATTAAAAAGTTTTCCATGGATATTATTATTATTATTATTTTTTTGAAGTTCAAACAGTATTGTATTACCTTATGTTATATAATTATTATAAATTTATTAATTTTTTTTTTTCAAAAATATACTTGGTAGAAGGTGTAAAACCGATATTGGAAAAATACATGTTTTAAATGTTCATAGAAATATGTATTCAAAAAGTTATAATGTAATTAAGCTACTGCGTCATCTCTTGGCATATAAAAATCACATTTTTTTTATTTGATAAAATATTAATATTAATAAATACAGTTTCAAAACTCACAAGTTGTAAATGGTTTTTGAAACATTAAATGATTGCCTTGACTACACTAGACTTTAGACACAACTACATACAAGATAAAAATCAGACTAAAGGCTATACTAGATTATAGACTGGATTGTAGATTGAACTATAGACTAGAGACCAAACTATAGACTAGATTATAGACTAATAGTCTAGAATAGCCTAGACTGTATACTGGACTATATACTAAACTCTAGCCAAGACCATAAACTAAGATATAGACTATGCTATAGACTAGACTATTGACTAGACTACAGACTAAAGTATAAACTAGACTACAGACAAGACTCTAGCCAAGACTATAAACTGTGCTTTAGACTAGGCTATTGACTTGACTACAGACTAGATTATTGACTTGACTACAGACTAGATTATTGACTTGACTACAAACTACACTATAGACTAGACAATAGACTAGACTATAGACTAGACTATAGACTAGACTATAGACTAGACTATAGACTAGACTATAGACTAGACTATAGACTAGACTATAG
>NC_060950.1:5537939-5540487 GCF_022045245.1 Lucilia cuprina
GTCTAGTCTATAGTCTAGTCTATAGTCTAGTCTATAGTCTAGTCTATAGTCTAGTCTATAGTCTAGTCTATAGTCTAGTCTATAATCTAGTCTATAGTCTAGTCAATAATCTAGTCTATAGTCTAGTCTGTAGTCTAGTCTATAGTATAGTCTATAGTCTAGACAATAGTCTAGGCTTTTCTATATTCAAGTTTATAGTCTATAGTTTAGTCTATAGTTTAGTATATAGTTTAGTCTATAGTCTAGACAATAGTCTAGGCTTTTCTTTATTCAAGTTTATAGTCTATAGTTTAGTCTATAGTCTTGTCTATAGTATAATCTATAGTCTAGTCAATAGTCTAGTCAATTGTCTAGTCAATTGTCTAGTCAATAGTCTAGTCAATAGTGTAGTCAATAGTCTAGTCAATAGTCTAGTCAATAGTCTAGTCAATAGTCTAGTCAATAGTCTAGTCTATAGTCTAGTCTATAGTTTAGTCTATAGTCTTGTCTATATTTTAGTCTATAGTCTAGTCTATAGTCTAGTCAATAGTCTAGTCTATAGTCTAGTCTGTAGTCTAGAGTATAGTATAGTCTATAGTCTAGACAATAGTCTAGGCTTTTCTATATTCAAGTTTATAGTCTATAGTTTTGTCCATAGTTTAGTCTATAGTCTAGTCGAATTTATAGTTAGTCTATAGTCGAGTCTATAGTCTAGTCTATAGTCTAGTCTCTTGTCTCTATAGTTTAGTTTATAGTCTCGTTTACATTCCATTCTACACCCTCGTTTGTGGTCTAGTCTATAGTCTAGTCGGCAGTCTGTGGTTAAGCTCATTTATAATTCAAAAATAAACCTTAAATGCTTTAAAATACTTTGCGTTGAAATTAAATTTAAAAAATTGAAATGTAAATTAAAAACTTTTTCAAATAATCGATTTTGTTTTTATTTTTAAATGGAAAACTTCTTATTGTTTTGTGGTGTTTATTTCAAAAAAGTTCTATATTAAAAACAATCACTTAACACAATTTTTCATGTATAGAAAGAAAACAGTTTATGAAATTTTTTTTATTTATAAAGAGGTTCATATCATGTATATGATACATACATATGTATATGTATGTTTTTTTATTGAAAATACCTATTCATTGCCTTTTTGAACAATACCCAGATAAAAAATATGCAAAACACGTCTTAATAGACTTAGTGCCAGATCTCCATAAATATTATTTAATAACTAAAATATTTATACTCAAAACACAAATAAGTATGTATTTGCCCCTAGCCTAAACGACATATGTGTATGTCTACTATTTAAAATATTTCGTAAGAATTTATTTTTTAATAAATACAAAAAAATACTTACTCGTTTGAATAAAACAACAAAAACAAAAAATAAGAAATAATAATAACAATATTAAATAAACACCTTAGACTATTGTTTATTATTTCTGTTGTATTGCACAAGTATTCGTGTTAAACATTTCCGTAGAAACACGCACACATATACACATATGCAAACCCATAAAACCAACCGCAGGCAGACAGACAGTTACCGAACACCTGCACATCTACACATTATAAAATGAATATACATTTGTACATGTTCAAAAAAAAATATATATTTAAACAGATTTTTATTAAAAACACATACATATAGGAAAATATCATAAACATTCTTTTTATTTAAATATACTCTACATATGCACGTAGTATTTACATAGATGTTTGGAAGTGTGAAACAATTTTTGTTATATTGTCCAACGAAGCAGCAGTATATTTACAAAACGTATAAGTAATAGTGTAACACAGAATAATCAGTATAATTTTGTGAATTAATATGGACTAAGACGTTACACTTCTATGAGTTAAAAGATTTTTGAAAATACATTAAGAAATGTTGAAATTATTAACAATTTTACTAAGTAACATATGAATTAATATTAATCATACGCAAGAGGGTAAGACAATTTCAATTTTTAATAAAAATAGTTGCGCAAAATATATCTAAATGTACAATGAAATTAAAATGCCTTTTATTATTAATATATAGTAAAGAATAAAAAAAATAAAAACATGGTTTTTATTTCCATGCAAATTGTATTATTGTAATTTGATATTTTAGATTTGAATAAGTTTTCCCTGAATTTAATTAACATTACTCTTACGCCTTAAGTCAATAATATTACAACATTAGCTTCCATATCTTTTATCTAAGATAAAATCTGAAACTATGAAAAATGTATAAAATATTATAAATTAAATTATGAGGAAAATGTATTTTGTGTTATTATTTACTCAAAGATTTGCATACATACATTTATGATTTCTTTAGTTATACTTAAGAAATTTTTCAAGACGAAACTTCATTTCATATTAATCATACGCCTGAAATCATATATAAAACCATCTGCAAAAATAATAAGTGAAGATTTAATATTCAGTTTTAGTTTGATTCTAGTTCTTTTCTGGTTCTGCTCTAGTTCTGTTCTAGTTCTGTTCTAGTTCTGTTCTAGTTCTGTTCTAGTTCTGTTCTAGTTCTGTTCTAGTTCTGTTCTAGTTCTGTTCTAGTTC
>NC_060950.1:5540587-5558087 GCF_022045245.1 Lucilia cuprina
CTAGTTCAGTTCTAGTTCAGTTCTAGTTCAGTTCTAGTTCAGTTCTAGTTCAGTTCTAGTTCAGTTTTACTTCAGTTCTAGTTCAGTTCTAGTTCAGTTCTAGTTCAGAATTTTTTTGTATAACATAATAACATAATTCTCATATAACAGTTTTTCCTATGGCTAAATTAGTGTATGATAGTTTTTTTTAAAAAAAAATTTGTGCACAATTGTCTATAGACATAGAAACATTTTTGTATAAAAGTTATTTCAGCAAAACAGTTGTTTTCTATAGAAAAAATTTACATAACAATTTTTTTAGACTTGTTTTGTTCGAAAGAGAAATTTATTATGTTTACTTATAGAAAAATTTAAATATAAAATTTTTTTACAGAAAGCTACACCTTTTTTCTATAAAAAATTTTGTGTATAACAGTTTTGAATTTTTTCATAATTAAATCTATAAAAAATCTATATTATATAAAGAGGTACTTTGACTTTGGAATTACACAAGTTCATAAATTCTTTTGTTTGTTACCATCGCCATCTCTAGAAAAACAACTCTATATATGTATATGGATGGCATGCATGGTCGTGTATAAACCTGCACGTACTGTCATTTAAAATGTCACCTTTTTATTGTACATTTTCATTTAAGGACTTTCATTCAACATTTTTACTTTGTTTCTCTGCACTAATGTCATCACGTGTTGTTGTAATGTAAGTAAATGGCTTAATTAACTTAAAAGGGGTCCATAAACCATTGAAACCCGACCAGTGAGAGTAAAACATTTTCTTTGAATGCGCTCTGTTCTGTCATAAACACAATAAAAACCATTGATGTTAATGTTAGAGTCTTAAAATAAAGTTAGAGAGGGATTTAATTACGTCGCTAGTATAGCTCCCCTTATTTAAATGGTAAATAATATGAAATTTATAACAAATAGGGTTTTAAATAAAGAAAAGCAATTATGTGCTTTTCAGTGGATCATAAGTAAAATAAATAAAAATAAGAAAATTTGTGCTTGTTTTTTTTTCGCTTGCAAATGTTTGCCCAAATACTTATGTTTAATAACAATAAGTGTGCTTAAGAGTCTTTTAAAAATAAAGTAGAATATTATTCTGAAAATGTTTATTTTTTAAAAAGTTTTTTTTTTCTTACGCGCGAGCGTTGTTTTTTAATTTTTAATAATTTTAATTGTTTGTTATTTTTTGTTTTTGGTTTTTTTTAAATTTTATTTTGAAAGCCCCAGGCGTATAAGTAATTTTAATTAAATAAAAATGTTAATATTATGGTTAACCAGCAAAAGGAAAGGAAAAAAAAACGAGCAAAGGAAATAAGTAAAAGTATAAGATATAGCAGAGAAAGCAACTACTAAGAAGCAAACCAAAGAAATTGTCTAAATTGTTTTAGTTAAATATGCATTTGTACGTACGTACCAACGTATATACATACGTATGTACTCACTTAGTTATTTTATGTATGAAGTGAATGTGTTCACAGTCTTAATGGAAATGAAACCTTGGCATACAATTTCCTTTTTTATTTTAATTTCATATATAAACATTATTTCAATTTCACTTACACGCACACATGCATTTTCTTTATACATATGTATGTATTGCAAAGACTCCTATATACAGATGTTGTTTGGAGATAAATTTGCTGTTTAACAGGAAAGGAAATTAGGATAGAATTTTAGTTTTTTGAGATACATATTTTAAAAGAAATAAGAAATTTTCTACTGTTTAAGATTTCTGTATAATTAACGTTTAATATTAAAAAAATTTAAAATAAATTCTCTATATAGAAATATGTTAAAATCATTTTTCTATAGAAAAAATTTGATTATACTGTTTTATAGAAAAAAAATTATAACAGTTTTTATTCTACAAAAATTTGTTATAAAACATTTTTTCAATAGAAGATTTTGTATTTAGAAACAATTTTTCTACCAACAGACATTTTCTATAGATTTTGTTTGTATAACAGTTTTCTCTACAGAAGCAGTTTTTTATAACATATGTATATAACAATTTTTTCCAGTTTATGGAAAATATTATGTCTAATAATATAGTTTTCTATAAAAACATTTCTGTATACCAGTTTTTTTCTGTTGAAAGATTTTTGTTATTAGTTTATTTTCTGTTGCAAAATTTATGTATAACAGTTTTTTTTTTAATTTCTTGTATAAACGTTTTTTTTCTATAAGAAGAATTTGTGTATTAATAATAGTATAACAGTTTTTTCTATAGAATAGTTTATGTCAAAAAGTTGCAAATATAACAGTTTTTCACGTGGAAATATTTGTGTATAACAGTTTTTCCTATAAAAATATAGTTTTTCTTGTAAACAATTTGTAATATATTTTTTTCTATAGAAAAATTCATATTGGATATAACAGTTAATTTTTATAGAAGAATTTTTGTATAACAGTTTTTTCTTTACAATTTTTTTCCATTTTTTTCTTTTTACAAATATTTGTGTATTACAGTCATATCTATAGAAGATTTTTCTAAAAAAAGTATGTATAACAGTTTTTTTTTTAAATTGTGTATAAAAGTTTGTTCCATAGAAAAATATCATGTTTGTTTCTGGAAAAGATTCTGACGCTTCAGATATTCCAAAATCTTATGTGCTTCTGTGTTCATTTTCGGTATCCATCTTGTTAAGAATTAATTAAGGATGTCTTTCTGACTATTCTCAATTGGTCGCCTCACTTTGATGCAGATTAGAAAGAATTTTTTGTTATGTTTTAAGAGGGTAGAAGAAGAGTTCTGTGGCTGTCGCTCACACAAACTGATTCGCTGACCACGGTCTCTTGGCTGGAGGCCAGAACGTCATCTTCTGACGATGAGCCTATATCATAAGTAATTCGTAGGTTTCTATAGTTAAAACGAAAAGTCGACTATTCGACTTTTTGCATTTTGTTAAAAGTTGACTTTTTGAATTTTCGACTTTTTGCATTTTATGTAAAGTCGATTTTTCGACCTTTTTCATTTAGTTAAAAGTCGACTTTTAGAATTTTTGACTTTTTTTCGACTATTTTTTACTTTTTTCGAGTTTTTTTTCGACTATTCTAGAGTTTTTGACTTTTTTCCAATTTTTGAAAATTTTCGACCATTTTTGACTTTTTTCTACAATTTTCGAGTTTTCGACCTTTTCCGACGATTTTCGACCTTTTTCATTTAGTTAAAAGTCGACTTTTAGACTTTTCTCGACTATTTTTTACTTTTTTCGACTATTATAGAGTTTTTGACTTTTTTCCACTTTTTTAAAATTTTCGACAATTTTTGACATTTTTCTATTATATTTGAGTTTTCGGCCTTTTCCGACTTATTCGACTTTTCCACATTTTTCGACTTTTTTCGACTATTTTTTTACTTTTTTCGAATTTTCCGACTATTTTAGAGATTTTTGACTTTTTCTCCACTTTTTTAAATTTTCGACTATTTTTGACTTTTTTCTACTATTTTCGAGTTTTCGACTTTTTCCGACTCTTTTTAGACTTTTTTCGACTTTAAAATTTTTTCGATTTTTTGCTACTTTTCCACTTTTTTTCGAATTTTATTTACAACTTTTCCACTTTTTTCATAGACGATAGTCGAGTTATCGACGTTTTTGCAACATAATAGTCGACAAAAAGTCGATTGTTCAATTATTCGTAAGTCGATTTATAGAACCCTAGTCATTCGATGCCTTTGTTTTGTTGTTGTTTTTGTCTATTTATTTCCATATTTTAGTCCCACGAGTTTGCGCATTGGTGGAAAGATGATCCATGTTGTGACGGCGTACATGGATAAGGCTAGGGAGGGGAGTTGTAAGGGACTTATTTTCTTTAGCATTAATTTGTTACTCTTGTTCTCGGCACTGCTACCAACTACCTTAAACTTACAAAAGGGGAAAAGGGTTAATGGATGAAAGGAATGGGATTAAGCTGGGAATAGGAACTAACGATGGGTTGGATAACCTTTGGTCATGCAGGTCTCTACCATACCATGCGATTCCGTGTAAACAGATCCTAATGGCAGGACAGTAAACCACAGCACTAACCCATCATATCGCAGCAAAATTGTTTTCCAGGTGTCGGATAAACATGATTTTTCTAAGGAACAAATTGTATATACAATTTTTTAACAAAAATTCCAGTATAATAGTTTTTAACCTATTTATATAACAATTATTCCTAACAAGTGATTATAACAGTTTTTTTTGCAAAAAATTCTTGTTTCTCTAATTTTGGATAATATAATAGCAAAGCTTACGATCAATTTCTGTAGTACACTGAAGGACATTCTATTGTGATCAGGAATAGTAAAGAATGAATAGAAACCGAGTTTAGTGAATCTTTTAGAATTCTACAACTTTCTCTAAAATGCCCTCCATTCCATAATGTTTTCTCTGTTGATCTTTAAAAAAATAAACTAACAGTATCTCATCTACCCTTGATCAAATTTTCCGTACTGTTTGCCGAAAAAAAAACCTGCAAACATATGCATGCAAGTGCCCGCAGAACAATTTGTAAGTACATGAACAACACTTGTCTCACAACATGTTTCTTTTTTTTAAATTATTCCTAAATGTAATCGCATTTTATCTTTTTATTAAAAAAAATACATATACACGCCAAGGAAATGTAAAAACAAAAAGAAAATCGCCAAATAAAAGGCTTATAGAGCATGAATAATTTTCTTAAAATATTAATACTTTTGTTTTCGTTGCTCAAGATAAAACAATTCCACAAAACAATCTCGTTTTTTTTAATATCAAAAAGAACTTATCATAAGTGTCTCAAAAATTAAAAAAAAATGAAACGAAAAAAAAATTATCGCAATTCAAGCATAACGTACAGGGATTAAGTAATTTAAAATAAAGAAAAATATAAAATTTAAAACTACAATAACTATATAAATAATTTTAAATAAACGGATATTTTTTTACGTTTATTTCCCTGATTACAAAAAGACACAGATGTCTTTATAGTGTTTATATGTTTGTTGTCTCATTCTCTAGGATGTAACCCTCAAGCCATTAGACAAATATTTAAAGAAAAAAGCGAATGAAACTAAACAGTGTACTTTTTCACTTGGCTCTGTATATTTATCTCTTTTTAAAGTATCATCATAATGTATGTTTAGCATATTTTTTAAAAGAAAGCGTCAAGGAAATGTCCAACTATATTTAAACAATCGACAAACGGAAGTGTTGTAGAGCTGCTAGGTATAAAACGTATGTCGTTCATGTACATATGTATGTGTGTGTGAGTACTTATGCATGTATAAACCCCAACTGTTACACTTACCGTCTCAGTTACAGTTTAACTCACTCGTATACTACTTTAAGTTGACTTTAGCACGTACTTTGAATAAAATTCATTTGAGAGTTACACGTACAAGAAAGAGTACTGTTTGTCTTTGATACTCATTCACATATGTGTGTACAAATGCTTACAAAACATACATACATACATATGTACATACGTAAATATACAATTTTAGTTTAATCCACGGATGGTGAATTCAATTCTTTTGTAGTTTTGGCATCAAATGATATATTTAAGCTATTTTTCTATCTTTAGTACTGTAGTAACTATGTATAAGTAGTTGGTTTATAGTATAGTCTACATAGTATAGTTTATAACACAGTCAATGGTCTAGTCTATAGTCTAGTTTATAGTCTATAGTCTAGTCTATAGTCTAGTCTATAGTCTAGTCTATAGTCTAGTCTATAGTCTAGTCTATAGTCTAGTCTATAGTCTAGTCTATAGTCTAGTCTATAGTCTAGTCTATAGTCTAGTCTATAGTCTAGTCTATAGTCTAGTCTATAGTCTAGTCTATAGTCTAGTCTATAGTCTAGTCTATAGTCTAGTCTATAGTCTAGTCTATAGTCTATTCTATAACCTAGGCTTGTCTATAATCTAGTAGGTAATTTAGTCCACAGTCTAGTCCATACTCTGGTCCGCGGTCTTATAGTGTGGTCTATAGTCCAGTCTATAGTCTAGTCTATAGTCAAGTTTACAGTCTCTTCTAAAGTCCATATATACATATGTGCATTTTTACAGATACTTGGTTCCATGACAAGTTTAAATAATGCTGCATATAAGCGTGTGTGTTGACTAAATCAAATACTAACTAACCAACACACACTAACACATATTTATATGTAGAGAAAACTATTTCCCATATTCAAATTTAAAATGTATTCACACACGCTTGCTCACACATACTCATTGTTATATTTACATACACTCTCACTTGCAATCTCTGAAATATTTACATAGATGAGGTTATTTTTATACTGCAGTCAAAGAAGTTTTATTTTCTTGTATTTTTTTTGTTTAACTACAACAACTAGCATTCTAGCTATTGTTGTTGTTGTTAGTTAAGTTTATTTATTTGGTATTACGTATGTGCATATCGTAAGCATTTGAGCAAATAGGTCGTGTGTATTTTATATCCTTTACGAATACTCACACACTTAAACCAACAAACATTTCTAAAACAAGCCTTAAGCATCTTATACTGTATCTGTGTGAGTAAGTGTGTTTTAACATGCAGATGAGTTCATCATACAGTAGTTGTTGCATTTTAGTTATTTGAAATTAATTCTTTAAAGAATTTTTTTGTTCGTTCTAAAAAAGATCGTTAAATACCAACTATTTTTTTGTAGAGTTTCTTTTTTCTAGTAAATTATTTATTCATGCCAATCAAATAAAATTCTAAAAGATTAATCAACAAAGTTTTGAAAGGAATTAAAAAAAATATGTTTTTTAGCAACGAAAAATGTTAGTGACACAAAGAAATCTTTGTAAATCAATCTTTTAACAGACGTAAAAGAAAAAAAAAAATAATTTTATGAAAACAAAGACAAAGTTTTTAATATTTTTTAAATATGTATTTGGCAAAATATTACAGTTTTTGTCACAAATTGTTATTTGGATATGAATGGGTTACATTGCGAAAAAAAAACTAAATTAAATTTATTTAATATATTTTTGACTAATCTTTAAAAAATACATTTCCTTTAGTCTGAAAGAAGTATTTTTTCAAAGGAAATCGACTCCTTGGGTCAAAATGAAAAAATCTAGTGGGTGTAGTTTAGAATTCATATACAATTGTTACACATACTCACAGTCAGCCACCTAAACCACAGTACATTGCATATTTTTGTTTGGCAAAAAAAAACTGGATAAAAAAGTATTATTTTTGTGTTATTCGAATTTAGTATTTATATATTTATGTATAAAATTTCAGTTTTTTTTCTTATTTTGGTATCATTTGCTAAATTTATGTGAATGTTGTTCTGGGGCTGTTGCTTTTTTTGTCTCCTTATAAATTTAAAAATAAAATTTTCATGCTTAAGGAGATGCTCCTTTTTTGTGCGTGTTGTTCTTGTTGCTGCAACTTATAATATCCTTGGCATACATCCTTAAGGATGTGTAGCTGCTTTATGTACATATTAAATGTACAAAAATATACAAGCATTTTACTGTCACTTTCAATTGTTAAAAAAAAACTTGAGAGAGAGAGAAAAAAGAATGATACATTCGTACATAATAACGTGAAAATGTTGTAAAAAAAAATTCATATACGCATGTATTTATTGACCCAGTGGTTTTGATTATTCAAAACAAGCTTTGTTACACAAAAACTCATCTATAGTTTTGTTAAACAGAATTTTTTATAAAAACGTTTCTTTAACCAAAGAAAAGTAAACTTTTATAAAAAGTCTCCTATACAGTTTTTATGTAAGTCAAAGACCCTAAAACATTTCAGTAGAAAAGTCTCTCATACTGAAACTCTTATACTGAAACTGTTGTTTCTGTTATACCGAACTTTTCTATAGAAAAGTCTCATATACCGAAAAAGAAAAGTGTGAATAACACATTTTAATAGAAAAGTTTTTTTACCTAACTTTTCTGTAGAAAAACTGAAAGAAAAGTCTCTTATATCAAACTTTAATATTGAAAAGACTTTTAATTTAATATTTTCTTTATAAGAGCCCCTTATACTGAACGTTTTCTTTCAAAAAGGTTACTCTTACCTAATTTTCCTTTAAAAAGTCCTTTATTCTGAAAGTTTCTACAGCAAAGGCTTTTATACTGATTTTTTCTAAATAAATATCTCTTATACTGAAACTTTTCTATAGAAAAAGTCTTTAATACTTAGCTTTTCAAAAGAAAAATTCCTCTTATACCGAATTTTTCCAAAGAAATGTAGGTTATACTAAAACTATTATGTAGAAAAGACTCTTATACCAAGATTTCCTAAAAATATTTCTATGGAAAAGTAGTTTTATCGAACTTTTTTAAAAAGAGAAATTTTTTATAACAAACATTTTTATTTTAAATATAAATTTTCTCTTATAATTTAATATAAAATCGCTTTTACCGAATTTTTCTACAGAAAAGTCTCTTCTACCGAATTTTTCTAAAGAACGATTTCTTATACTAAAAGTATTTTATATAAAATGTCTTCTATACAAAACTTTTCTAAGCAAATATCTCTTTTACGAAAGTTTGCTGTAGAAAAGTATCTTATACTGAACTTATTTTAAGAAAATTTTTTTGTGAGAGAGTCTCTTATATAGAAACTATTCTGTATAAAAATACCAAAATTTTCTTTATATTAAGCATTTCTATGAAAAAGCATAAGCATTTCTATGAAAAAGTATCTTATACTGAACTATTCTTAAGAAAAATACTATTATATCGAACTTTTTTAAAGAATTGTTTCTAATACTGAAACTATTCTTAAACAAATCTCCTCTACCAACATTTTTAAACAAAAAATGTCTTATACCCATAGTTTTATATAGAAAAGTATCTATTGCAAAATTTTTTAAACAAAAATCTCTAATACTGATCGTTTTTTTTCAAGGGATAAAGTTTTTTAGGGAAAAATTCTCTTATATTGAATTTTCTATAAAAAAGTCTCTTCTACAGAAACATTTTTAAGTGTAATTCTTTTATATCGAAAGTTTTTTATAGAAAATTATCTTTTACAGAACTTTTTTAAAGAAAAGTCTCTTATACCGAACATTTCTAAACGAAATTCTCATTTACCGTCAGTTTTCTATAAAAAATTATCTTCTGCAGAACTTTTCTAAAAAAAGTCTCTTATACAAAATATTTTATGAAGAGATAAACTTTTCTAAAGAAACCGCCTCTCATACCTACCGATCTTTAATATAGAATCCCTTATATGGAATTTTCTATTGTAATTTTCTATATTAAAGTCTTTAATATACAAAAATACTGAAACATTCTATTGAAAAGTTTCTAATTTTACTAAAGACAAATTTTATTATATTGATTTTTTTAAAGAACTGTCTTATACAGAAACCTTATCTTATACTCTCCGAGCTTTAATCTAAAATCTCTTATATAGAATGTTTTTAAATAAACTTTTCTGTAACAAAATCTTACCAAACTATTTTAATGAAAAGCCTCTTGAAAAGATTGACTTTTCTAAAGAAGCCTTCTCTTATACTTCCTGAGCTTTAATCAAATATTTCTTATATGGAATTTTTTAAATAAACTTTTCTGTAACAAAATCATTTATACCTAGTTTAACTAAAAATATGCCTCTTAAACCGAAACTATTCTGTAAAAAAAGTCTCTTATATCAGACATTTTTGTAGAAAAGTCTCTTATACTGAAAGTTTTTATAGAAAAATCTCTTACAATGAACTTTTCTATAATAAAGTATTACTATTTTATGGAAAATTTTCTTAAACCAAACATTTTTAAAGAAAAAGTATTTTATTTCAAAATTTTCTTAGGAAATGTTTGTTATCCCAAAATTTTTCTATAGAAAAAGTTTCTTATATAGAATTTTTCTAAAGATAAATATCTTACAACGAACTTTTTTTAAGAAATCTCTTGCATACAAATGTTTCTTACACGAAAATTTTTGATTAAAAGAGATTCATGTATAAAATTTTGTTTTAAGCAAAATCTCTTATACAGAAGCTATTCTTTTAAACAATACTTCGCAAAAAAAAAAGAACTTCCGAAGAAGCGAAAAAGAAGTAGAATTTATTCCATTGAAGTACTGAAAAAGACATGGAGAAGTGACACAAGCTTGTCATAGGAGAAATGTTTTTTTATTTGATTTCAAATTCACTACATCTGAAGTCGTTCTTAGGAAGTAATTTTGAAGTTGTTTTCTTTTAATTCAAAAAATTTCAGAACACACATACAAACATACACACATATACCTTCGATTTCAAACAAAATTGGATTCTTTTCGCACCTTTGGAAGTCAATAAACACCACTTCCACAGAAGGTAAACAAATGCAGTTAGTGCCACTTTTGAAGTGGTGATAAATGTTGCTAAATAGCTTCTGTATATAAATAATTATACAAAAGTATAAACATGATAAAACTGGCTAAACACTATCGGGTTTCCCCAACATCTTATCTTTCAAACATGTGTTTTTGTGTGTGTGTATGTGCGTGTATTATAAACAGTTATATTTTGTATTTTACACATTTGTACTTAAATATTTATGTAGAAATTTTCGTTTTTTAATCGTTTCTATACCCTACAGCTGCTAGTAGTTTAGTTTCCTTTGCATTTTTTTCCACTTTTTTTTTTGGTCTTTAATACCAAATAAAAGGATTTTTTTTCTTGCTATAAAGAAGACTTATATGTATTTTATTTTTGAGTTATTTTCTAATTTAAGCAAAGTACTTTTATTATAGGATGTTATTAAGTTGTTCTATATAGAACATAATTTGTAATGTTGTGAATGTTTTTAATAATTTTGTTTTTTGTTTTTTGCTCTTCTTTAGAGGTGTTTAAGTGTGAAAATTAAAATTTATTTAATAATATTTCTTATGTAATGCTTTCATTACATTGTCATTTACAGAGTTTCTTTTTTTCATTCTTTTATTATTTGTTCAAGATGATGATAATGGCTTTTCAGTTCTTTTCTTTGCTTATTTGTTTTGTTGGAAAAAAATAAATATAAATATATTTTAATATATATTTTTTTGTATATTTAAGACCTTTTTTTTCATTTCCAACAAAACAGACAAATGTACATCATTCACAAAATGTTAAAAAGAATGAAAAAAATGACAACAAATATTTTGATTTGAATACCATTATTATCATCATCATCTTTATTTAACTTATGTTTAGGTGTCAGTAGAAAATGCTATAATGTTCTTTTACTTGATTTTTTTTTCTTAAGATTTTTGCTCTTTTTGTGTAAAAAAAATTCAATTAAAATGTAAACAATAGAAAAAAATTGATTAGATATTTTTTATCTTAAAAAAAAATTTAATTAAATTACATTTTTACAAATTAAAAAAGAGTTTAAATATAATTCAGTTTTATTATGGGTTTTAGGTATTTGTTATTGTTTTTTTTTCTTAATTCAAACACTTGATTTGAAATCTATTTTTTTTGTGCAAAAATAATCTTCTTATATATTTATAGAATTTCTTAAAATCCTATAAAATATTTGTAGAAAATGTTGCAGCTGTTTATTTTAATTCTAAGAATCAAAAATATTACAACTTAGATTTAAGAAAAAAAAAACTTCAAAAACATATATAGTAATTGTATGGGATTTACAACAAAATTTTGAAAAATTTGTTTTTAATTTAATTTTTTTATACATATTTTAATTAAACACTCTCTAACCTTTAACAATAATTATTCAAAAGATTTTCTAAAGTTTAGTTTGACATTTTAGTTCATATATAAAAATTCCATTAAGTATTAAATATACAATTTATTTTTGATATATATCATAACATGAATACTATAAATGAATCAATATAAAATAATTTATTTAAATATTTAGATTTCTCAGTAAAAACATAAAATTTAATTGACAAAATATTCGTAGATTTTTTTATGTTTTTTTGTGTTTTTTTTTTAAATAAACATTTTTTTATACAAATAATCAATTTAACAAATAATGGACATTAGTAGGACTCACAGAAAAGACGTAAAATACATAAAACATATTCTTAATATTTTAAATACAATGTTAACGTTTCGAGTTTGTAGTTTACTTTTCCAATAAAATGAGTCAACCTAATGAACATATATTTATGTATGTTCTGTATATGTGGAGGAATATATAAAAATGAATATGGAAAATATTTAGATAAAGAATTCATTGTGGTGACGTTTTTATTTATTTTAGAATTTTTATATATATCAAATGATAGGCTATTTGCTTTTATGTATAATGAAATATAAATTTTATTTTCTATTTGACAAGCTAACAATAGAAGACCCAGTAAACATAAAAACAATAATTAAACAAGTAAGAAATTATAGTCGGACGAGGCTGCCATATAATACCCTACATAGGGGATAGGGTCATATGAGGCCCTATAATTATAGAATTCGTGAGGGTCATCAAGTCTAGTATAGAACTTTGTTTTTGCAACCTTTTGTCGAGATATGAGTATATTCAACATAATTATGAACTTAAAAGTCCTATTCGACGGGTTCAGTTGTATGGGGGCTAGGTGAAATATTGAGCCGATGTTAACCATTTTCATTAGACTTCGTCTACGGTACCATGGAAGATCATGTGATGAATTTTATTAAATTATCTCTAAAATTGCGACCTTTAATCGAATAAAAGGTTTACAAGCCAGCTTCGGGGGTACAGTTGTATGGGGGCTAGGTGAAATATTAAGCCGATGTTAACCATTTTCAGTAGACTTCGTCTACGGTACCATTGAAGACCATGTGCCGAATTTCATTAAATTATCTCCAAAATTGAGACCTTTAGTTTAATTACCAGGTTTAAAAGCCCCATTCGGGGGTACAGTTGTATGGAGGCCAGGTGAAATAATGCACCGACCTTAACCATTTTCAGTAGACTTCATCCCTGGAACAATAGAAGATCATGTACCAAATTTTATTGAATTATCTCCAAAATTGCGACCTGTAGTTTGAATACAAGGTTTACATGGACGGAGAGACGGACAGACGGACGGACGGACATGGCTAATTCGACTCAGAAAATGATTCTGAGCCGATTGGTATACTTTAAGTTGGGTATAGAACCAATATTATTGTGTATTACATCAGCACAAACCCAATATACCCTCCCCACTAAAGTGGTGTAGGGTATAAAATGTGAATTTTCAGCGTATTGTCCAGTTTCTGGTAAAAAAGTCAAGGTTTTGATGAAATAAGCAATAATTCAGTTCCAGTGAAATCACAAGAACAAATCTTATCATTCAGTGAAATTTTTTAGCGAATTGTCAGTAACTGTTGAAAACTTAAGGTGAAGTTTTTGGTGAAAAAGTTTTCGATGAGAAGTCGAGTTTTCGGTGAAAAAGTTTTCGATGAAAATTCAAGTTTTCAATGAGAAAATGATGAAATGTTAATTTTTTTGGTGAATGGTTTAGTTATGGGTAAAATGTAAAGTTTTTTTTTTTTGAAAATTAGTAAATAAATTGAAATTCTTGTGAAATGTTGAAATTTTTAAAAAATTTTGAATTTTTGAAGAAATGACAAATTTTTGGATAATATTTAGTTCTTGAAAAAAAGTTATGTTTTCACTGAAATTTGGAGAGAACAATCCCAGCAAAAAAAAAGAACTTCCAAAGAAGCGAAAAAGAAGTAGAATTTACTCCGTGGAAGTACTGAAACAGACCCAAAGAAGTGTTGATTTTAACACAGTCATTCTTAAGAAGTAATTTTTTTGCTCTTATTTTGGTAGTTGTTGGAAAAGCATTTCCCATTCTACTAAATGTTTTATTATGGCGAAAACTTTTTTTATACCCTACACCACTATAGTGGGGAGGACATACAAAAATATTGGTCCAATACTCACCTTAAAGTATACCGATCGATTCAGAATCATTTTTTGAGTCGATTAAGACATGTCCGTCCGTCCGTCTGTCCGTCTGTCCGTCTGGCTGGTTGGCTGTCCATGTAAACCTTGTGCGCAAGGTGCAGGCCGTAATTTTCAAGATAATTTGATGAAATTTGGACCAAGCATGTTTTTTGGCACAAGGACGAAGCCTATTGAAAATGGTTGAAATCGGTCCATTATTTCACCTAGTACACAACCGTACCTCCCGATTTGAACTTTTTATAATTTTATAATTACGTCAAATATTCTGCTATCTCTCTAAAAATTGGCACAAATAAGTTTTATATAAGTATAAATGATACTGCAGATTTTCGTAAGGATCGGCCTATATTTGACCCTAGCCCCCATACAAAACCCCCTTCAAAAAATGACTTAAAAGTCTAAAATTGACTTGTAACCATTTGTATCGCAATGAAACTTAACAAAACTAACTGTTATTTAGAAATATATCCTTTTCCCAAATTTACCGAGGATCGGCCCATATTTGACCTATATAAAGCCTCATTTAGAAATTTTAGTTTTTTATCAATAAATGGCTTAAATATTTTGGAATTATGGTAATATTCAACATAAAAGTTTCTTTACAAAAAATAAAAATTTTATAAAAGTAAAAATTGTAAAAATATACTCATGGTGTAGGGTATCATATGGTCGGCCATGCCCGACTATACTTTCCTACTTGTTCATTCTTAACTTAATTTTCCTCACACAATGTGTTTTTCTTTCTGTTGTAATAAAGAAATTGTTAAATGACAGCTAATAACCTATCGATAATAAGTGGACCTCTCACTTTAAGTCTACGATAATTTGTATTTGTTTTTGTAAACAAATTCCAGACATCCACATTCAAATAGTAAAATGTCAATAATCAACAAGAAATATTAAAATGAATAGAAAATTGTCTAATACATTAGACGGGTACAAATAAAGACAAGACGAATTTTGACTATTAGCCCCTAGGGGAAATTATGTATTTTTCAATAAAAAATCGTCTCTATGTAAAGTTCAAATAATGTTTACATAGGTCTGTGGATATTTCAAAGACATTTTTCTTTGAACTTTTTTTTTATATTATTGGCTTAATAGGCTCTCCTAATTTGTCTACATGTATTAATATTTGTTTTCTACGAAATGTAAATAAATTGATTGTCCAAAACAACAAATTAAAAATATAAATAAATGAACATTTTTGTACAACCCAATAAATAATTGATACATATTTTTACTTCAAGAGCCATGAAAATATTTTATTATATAGACATGATATCATACATGTGTACATTTAAATATTTCAAGAAATATTTTTGTTTCTCTTTAAACCGATGGCAGTAAGAAGGGGCAAATTTAGTAAAGAATTCAACTGGCTAAGAATTTTTGTTTAATTTATATAGATAGACAGATAGATAGATAGATAGATAGATAGATAGATAGATAAATATATAAATAGATAGATAGATAGATAGATAGATAGATAGATAGATAGATAGATAGATAGATAGATAGATAGATAGATAGATAGATAGATAGATATACAGGCAGACAGACAGACAGACAGACAGACAGACAGACAGACAGACAGACAGACAGACAGACAGACAGACAGACAGATAGATAGATAGATAGATAGATAGATAGATAGATAGATAGATAGATAGATGGATAGATAAACAAATAGGTATGTAGAAATTTATATATAACAGTGGATCCACGCAAACATACCTTCAGAATATAACATTAGCTCTCATTACTCTTTTAATAATTACAATATAGCAATAAAATTTATCACATTTATTTAGCTCATATTAAAAACAGTTATTAAAAAACCCACAGCAAAAATATTCCAAAAATCCAGTTCGATATAAGAAGCTGTTCCACAGAATAAATCACTATTACAATCGCTCGTATTACAGGTACAACAAATAGCATGAGGTCTAGCACAATAATCTATTCCTCCACAAGCACGTCTTGTATTGTACACGGCATCTATAAAAATGTAATTATTATACATACATATATTAAATGCTGATAATTCCGATAAACAAAATAACAAACGCACCATAGCCAACATCAATATCACCATATTGTCCAATTAAATTGGTACAGTAACCAGACGAACAATTTCTGCGATAATAATCTTGCGTTTTGTAATTTCCAAGGTTGAAACAGTCCCTGTCAACTTTTATTATGCATGAGATGCAGGTAATGTCTGTTGAAATTGGCTTAATCGTAACTATTATAATTAGCGTTAAGAGTGTTAAAAATTTTATGAATTTCATTTGTTTTGATGAAAATCTTAATTATTATTTACTGACAAATAAAGTTGTGTTTAAAATCTATAGGGTAACCTAAGTTTAAAAAACTTTTTTGTTTGTTTTGAAAATTAATCGTACACTGAAAAATTAATTTTAATTCGACTACGATTAAATAATTAATTGCCAAATTTAATAAAATATTTCCGAAATATTTTATTGTGCTAAAAATGGCTAAAAGTAACTTTACACACATTTTCAATAAAATTGTCTTTGTCTTTGACAATACAGATCTAATAATACCAACCAATGACATAACACAACAACAGGAATAATTTAATTAGTAACCTGAAAAATTTTCATTAAAATTCCTTTTAAGACAAAAGAAAACAACAGCGTATTTGATATGTTAAACAATAATATTAATTAATTCTCATAAAGCCATCAATAATTTCACAATTTCTAATGATGATAAATTGCAATATAATTATCATACAACTATTTACACATAGTTGCACTTAAAAGTACTTAAAATACTAAAAGGAATATACTACTTAATATGAATACGTACAAAAAGTACTTATTAAACACACATTCAAGTTTACTTAATTTTTATAAGGTTTCAAAGAATGTTACAAAGAAGCAACAAAAACCAAAAATAAATATTAAATATTATAAGTACAACAACAAATACATTTAACACAGATACATGAAAAGTTACGTATGTATGTAACAAGGTAATGCATTTTAATTATACACAAAGTAAACTACATCTTTAAACATTGTCATCATTACCAAACCCCCCCCACATCTCTTAATTTGAAACACCCTTTTCTTTTTCATTTATGTGGTTCCCCTATTTTAAACATTTTTGCACCTGCATGACAGTGAGATACTTATGTGTGTGTTTGTATGTACACATGTGTTATGAATGAATTTTACCACTATATGAATGCATGTGTATCTCTGTCTGTCCGTCTATCTCATTTTATATGCATTTTTAAGCTTTTATAACGAAATTTATTTGGCATCTCATTTTGTTGGATTTATGAAAAGAGTATTAAATGTGAAAACTGAACAAAAGGTAAAAATAACAAAATTCTGAAGCGTATATAATGGGTTATTTAATGTAGTTGTTGTTATTTTTACTTTTTAGTTCCTACAATTAATTTTAATATTAATTACCTGGATTTATTATTACCTGAATTTACTAGCTACAAATAAGACTACAACATAATGAAATATGGCAGTTATAGTGACTAAAACAGTGGGTTTGGGAGACTCTGATTTACTGATAGCATTAAAATGTTTATTTTAGATATTTTGTATTGTAATGCAGAAGAAATGTAACTAACTAACAAACAAATTCACTAAGTAAATAGTGGCCTCCGGTAGGTTAGTGTTTTA
>NC_060950.1:5560587-5567117 GCF_022045245.1 Lucilia cuprina
GGATTTTTCAAGTTTCTTCAAATCTTCCAACAAATGCAAATATTTTCGTTTAATTGTAAATGTAGTTCTCTATGGTATGACACATTTTAAAATTGAAATATATATAAAAATACGTTAATAAAACCAACTAACTATTTAATATTAAAAAAATAATAGTTTCTAAATCGAGTTATCTGCAGGTTGAATCAAAATTCTTCTTTTCTTAGACTTGACAATCTTTTGAGAATTCTCTAAATATGTTAGAAATTGAAAGGAAAAAATATTTGATAAATTGAACTTTTAACAGTCATATAATATTGTTTTTAATTATTCTCAAGAAAATCTCTATTCAAAAATAAAGTTTGCAAATGTGAGTCTGAAACTTGAGAAACCTTTAATAATTAATGTCTAATTGTCTGCTGGGTTTTACTATTCCTTCTCACATATGTACATTCATCTGTGGTAAATAGATAAAATATAGTATGTATGTGTAATACGAGTATTATAATTATTAATATATACAACAAGAACTATTTAGCAGATCTTAACAACAGACATTTGAATGAATTTATAAACTAATTCGGCAAAATTATATTAATATTAATATTAATACTACAAACAGATGTATAAATTAGTTCTTATAAAGTAATGTTAAACGAAATATGAAAGATTTTGATGAAAAATGCTGTAAATTTTATGAAATGCTAATATTTTACATACAAAATTTTTAAATTTTATTATTTGGACTTTATTTTATATAAACTGCAGCAACATTACTCCTTTTTATATGTATATCCTTTATATAAGTATCCTTTTAAATTACATAGTAATATGTTAGGTAAAAATTAATATTCCTGTTTGTTGGTCTCTTTAGTTGTTTGTTGTTGTTTTATGTTGCGTTAATTTGAAAATATTACGATGCATCGTTATATTTCCTCGTTATAAGAGGTGAGTGGAGTCAGTGAGCGAACAATAATTTTATGTGTAAATTTATATTGCAACATTGTGTTGCCTGTGGAATGCTTTTGAAATTAAAGCGAAATAATAATTATAATATGTTTATACATATAAAAATGCAAATGACTTGAATCGTTAAAAAAATAAGAGGAAGTCATAATAAGTTGTAGTTAAATATATATTTTTTAATGGAATCGTGTAGAAAATTTAACGTGGTTGTAGATATTTAATGCATTTTCATCCTTAGTACAAATTTTTAATTTTGTTCTATTAACAGTTTAACAAATAATCAATTTAACAAATCAAGTGAAATTACAAATATCAAGATAAATACAAGATACTTGTTAAAATTATGATCTTGTCTATAGTCGAGATTATGGTTTGTACAGTTTAGTCTTTAGTATAGACTACAGTTTGTTTGTAAAAAGCATGTTCTGTAGGCGATACTATAGTGTAAAATATAATCAGATCTATATTTGGTCCATAGTCTAGTCTGTAGTCTAGTTATAGTCGAGACTATAGTTTGGTCGATAATCTAGACTATAGTGTGCTCTATAATCGAGAATATAGTCTGGCCTATATTCTAGACTATAGTCTGGCCTATATTCTAGACTATAGTCTGGGCTATATTCTAGACTATAGTTTGACCTTTATTCTAATTTAGACTATAGTCTGGTCTTAGCTGAGACTATAGTGCGGTCTATAGTCGAGACTAATAGTCTGGTCTATCTGGTCTATAATGGAGTCTATAGTATGGTCTGCAGTCGAGACTATAGTCTGGTCTATAGTCGAGACTATAGTGTGGTCTATAATCGAGACTATAGTCTAGTCTATAATAAGGACTATAGTCTGGTCTATAGTCTGGCCTATATCCTAGACTATAGTCTGGCCTATAAGCTAGACTATAGTATGGCCTATATTCTAGACTATAGTCTGGTCTATAATCGAGACTATAGTCTGGCCTATAAGCTAGACTAAAGTATGGCCTATATTCTAGACTATAGTCTGGTCTATAATCGAGACTATAGCCTGGCCTATAGTAGAGATTATAGTAGAGACTATAATCTAGTCTGCAGTCGAGACTATAGTGTGGTCAATAGTCTATAGTCGAGACTATAGTCTGGTCTATAGTCGAAATTATAGTATGGTCTGTGGTCGAGATTATAGTCTGCTCTATGGTCGAGATTATAGTCTGGTCTATGGTCGAGACTATAGTCTGGTATATAGTAAAGATTATAATCATGTCAATAGTTGGTACTATTATGACCATAATGACTATATGAACAAAACCATTTTTTTTTAAATTTCAAATAAAGTTTACAGTTTTTAGTAAAAAATTTAAAAAAAATTGCAATTTCTAGTAAAATTGTGATTAAAAATTTTGTTTCAATTTCCATGAATATTCATTTTGTTGCATGCAACATTTAAGCTACACATTACCATTCAAACACATTACCACACAAATTCAATTCAAATCAAATTAAATCTCTTCTCTTTTTTTGTTGCAAACCAATAGAAAAAATTCAATTTCTTAAAAATGTTACCAATTTTTCAATAACCTTATCATCTAATATGTAAATAACGGATGTTTGTCTATCGGAATAAAACCATGAAATTAAAATTTTATGTTTGACTTTTTATGCGTCCTTTTTGCAAGAACCCTGTTTTATTGCATGAACTTTGATTCTTTTTTTGAATTATCCTCTTCTTGCATTCCTTGAGTTAAACACGAGCAAGCATTTAATATTTATAGTAGAATTAAATGCGGTATTCGGGGTTTCAAGGATTCTCTTTAAAAGAAAATTTAAATACATAATAAAAAAATCCTTAACAAAATTAGCCGTTAATAGTCAAACAACAACATCTTGAAAGGAAGAAAAATTAAACAAAAAAATTTAAAGTTGTCTATTGACTCTTAACAACTCGGTAAAGTTATTTCATGCAAGGTATTTATTACCAAGTGCAAATCTACAAATGTATAAGTATGCTCATGTGAATTTATATGTGTGTATGGAAGAAATAAACATCTTAATATATTAAGTGTACTACTAAACTAATACACAATCGTGTGTATTGAGAATTAACAGTTTGGGAAAGTGAGATAGCAGTGTCTGTCATCTAATTAGGCAATATTATTCGAACTAAAAATGTAAAAAAAAACTATTTATCTATTTCATTAGATAAATAGTTTTTTTTTACATTTTTAGTTCCAATAATATTGCCTAATTAGTTGGAAATTATTTTGTAAAATTTAGATTAAATATCTATATTTCTTATATTTGCTTTATTAAAAAATTAAAATTCTGCTATATTTTCAAACATCATGGTTTGCATTCTGCAAAGATGTGTAGGTATGTTCATATGTAGGTGTATTGTAATGCAATGTTGTTTAAAAAGGAAAAAGAGCTAAATTTAATAGATGACTGTAAAGAGAAAAACATGTAAACACACATACACATATAGACATTCCTTCTTTTATACAAAAATGTTCATGTACAAAACATACTTGTAGTTAAGGATTCATTAAGAAGCTTTTTTCCAACCACTTTTGTGCTGCTCTTGTGTTGTGGCAAAGACGCGGGGAGTATGTGAAAAAACATAGACCGGAACAGAGCTGAAGACTTAAAATAAACTAAAACCAAGAAAAAAGATGATGATGATGATGATGATGTAGATGATGATAATGATGATGATGTATATGAAGACATTAAAAGTCTGTCTATATACATATATATTTTTTTCTGTTTTAAGAAATGTGTAATAAGTTGGTACCAATAAATCTTTATATGGATGGACCTATAAGTAGTCAGATCTATAATTAAGACAACACACAACTATAGTCTAATCCATAGTAAAGACCAAGATGATAATCTAATCTTTAGTCAAGACTATTAGATCTGGTTTATAGACTAAAGTCTACTCTATAGTCAAGACTATAGATCAAGAGTATAGACAGACCTATTGTTAAGAGTATAGTCTAAACCAAAGTCTATAGTTAGGTTTAATGGAAATATCTACTACACTATCATTTCGTCTAGGTCAAGACTATCTTCTAGTAAACTGATCTATTGACTAAAGTCTGATCTATAGCCAAGACTGTAGTTCGATTTATAGGCATAACTATTGCCTGATCGATAGCCAATACTATAGTCTGGTCTATAGACAAAATTGTGATCTGGTCTTTAGTCAGTCAGTAGTCAATACTATAGTCTGATCTGTAGTCAAGACTACAGTCTGGTGTATAGTCATGAGTGTAGTCTGGCCTATAGTCAAGACTGTAGTCTGATCTATAGTCTGGTCTATAGTCAGCACTATAATCTGGTTTATAGTCTGAGCTATAGTCTAGACTATCTTCTGGTCTATAGCCAGTACTATAGTCTACTAGTCTTGACTGTAGACTATAGCCGAAACGGAAGTATGTTTTATAGTCAAGACAATACTCTGTTAGTTTATTTTATCAACAAGTACATAAACTGATCTGGTCCATAGTCGAGAATAGTCAAAGCAGTAGTCAGGTTTATAGGCATGTAAACAGCCAAGTCTATAATTTGTCAAGTCCATAATCTCGTCTGTAGTCGAGTGCTCCCTATTAGAATAGGTATACCGAAGTATGTAAACGTGGGAGTATGCAGAGCTAAATGGCTGTGGGTATGTTTTGTATATTTATATGCATGTGTATGTATGTGTGCCAAAGTGTGTAGTAAATGAACAGATTTCTTCACTTTTCTCTAGTGAGTTTTTTTTTATCTTATATTCAGGTTTATTTTATTTTTTTCCTTTAACATTTTTTTTACAGCCAAAGGACGTTCATTTTGTTTTACGGTTGTTACTGTTGTCTTATTGTTGCTCTCTTGTCTATTTTGTAATATTTAAGTAATTTTTTTTCTTACTTAATTTTTGTTTTTGCTGTTTTTAGTACTAACTGCTATTCAATTTATTCATTGGTTTTGTATTTTAGTTTCAGTTATTTTTTTTTGGTTGACGGTTTCTCGTTCATTATGATCTTCGTTTTTGTTCACACTTCTTCTATTAGCAATAAGTAAATAAAATGTTGTATTTTCCTTTTTTATGAAGTGATTTCTTGATGATGTTGTCGTTTTTTTTTTTCTTCATCTTCTTCTAACATGTTTGTTGCTCTTGTATAAACCACCTGCTGGTTTCTGGGCATTACACGACGATGACGATGACTCTATTATGCTAAATACACACAAATATTCATATGTATTAGATACTAGAAAAAAAGATAGAGAGAAGCATTACATACACATACATACATATGTATATGTATATGAATGTGTGTTTGCCAGTATAACGAATATCTGATACACTCTATAGATGACCAACCAACCAAAAACCAAGTAAAAAAGGTGGAGCCTTTTGCAAGGACTTTTGCTGGCACTTTCAATAATGAGAATATGTTAAATAACAAGAATAAATTAATAAGAAGAAAATTTTTGCTGAGATTCTAATTTGAAATTAAAGTGTTTTTTTCTTTCGCACTCAAATGAAATTCTATAGTTCAAATTATAAGAGTTTTATAATGAAAGGACATAAACTTTTTTCATCATGTATCATTTCTAATGATGTGATTACTATATTTAATAGATTTTTTGTTATTTTATATTTTCATATATAGCTTTTTTATTTATGTCACACTTGTTAGCAATTACTTTTTTCACAAGTTTCTTAGTGTTTTTTTTTTTTTTTTTTGATTATTTTCAAACATGTTGCTACAATCGGATGTTAAAATGTCAAAATATTATCATTTTACTTGACGTCTTCGTAATTTGATATTTGTACGTGACTTTTGAATCCATTTTTTTCGGAATAATAATGCAAGTGTAACTGTGTGTTTTTATAGTTTAAAATAGTTTATTGTCACATAACAAGGGTGGCGCTTAACTTAAATTTGTTTTTTTTTTGTAGTGTATAGAATTCTTTATCTATTGATTACATAACTTGCTTTAACAATGAGAAGATTTTTCATTTGTTTTTGTTGATGTTGTTTTAGTTTGGTATTGTAGTCGTTGTCATGGTAATGAAATGAACATTTAAAATGAAAATGTATACAAATGTATGTACTATATCATACACCAGTGACTCGATGAACGGATAGAAGACAATACAAATATAGTTTAGTCTATTGTAGGGTTCTATAGTTGTAACGAAAAGTAGACTTTTAGCATTTAGGTTAAGAGTCGACTTTTCGACTTTTTGCATTTTATGAAAAAGTAGATTTTTCGACTTTTTCATTTAGTTAATAGTTCGACTTTTTCCGACGATTTTCGAATTTTCGGCTTTTTCCGATTTTTTTGACTTTTCGACTTTTATTGACTTTTTACGACTTTTTTCGACTTTTTATTTATTGTTATTCATATTTTTTTCTATTTGTTGCAATTTTTCGATTTTTTCAGACTTCTCGACTTTTTTCGACTATTTCTACCTTTTCCAACGTTTTTCGAAGCTTAACTACTTTTCGAATTTCCATCTAGTCTATAGTCTAGTCCATAGTCTAGTCTATAGTCTAGTCTATAGTCTAGTCTATAGTCTAGTCTATAGTCTAGTCTATAGTCTAGTCTATAGTCTAGTCTATA
>NC_060950.1:5567217-5568292 GCF_022045245.1 Lucilia cuprina
TCACCTTCAGTTATTCAAAATTATCTTTAAATAATATAAATAATAACAGAATGAACAAAATATATATGTTCTTTTGACAAAAAGAACCGAATATTTAACAACTTTGTGCTGTAATAGTATTTTTTTTTATTTTTATGTTGGTTTAAATGTCTGAAATGTTGTTTTTTTATATTAATGGTGTTCTTTGGGTCTTTTTTTGCAACACAAGTCTAAATGTTTTTTTTTTCAACTATCATAGCCTACATAAAGTGTTGGCAAATACAACTTTATGTAACTGTCTAAATGTTAAATCTGTAGGTGTTGAGATGTTTGGTTAAAGGATTTACCAATAGGTTAATCTTTTATGCTTGTTTGTGGTTTCATCAAGCAAACAATCATTTGTTAAAGGGAAGTTCAGTTCATTATGTTAACTTTTTTTATATTGCGTTTTTTTTTTTTGTAAAGTGTTTTGTAAACTTTTGTGGTTTTTATATATTTGTGTTAGAAAACTAATGGTTTGATTTTATTAATATTATTTTATTATAATGTGAGCTTTGCTGAATAAGGTTTTTATAAAATGTTCAATTTAGCAAATCGATTGTTTTTTTCAACTTTTGTTATTTTTTAAATAATTTTTAAAATAAATTTGAACCTTTGCTTCAAAAAGCAAATTAGCTAAAATATCAACATTGAATACTATTTTTTGGCCTTAAAAGCTTTTCAACCCTAATTATCCTTAACAATTTATATATTGAGGAAATTATACAATATTGAAGTAATTAGGAGTTAAATTTAATTAAAGAAAGTAAACAACTAAGGATTAAATTTGTTATAGAAAAGTTATGCATGTGTGTATGTTTAAGCAAAAAATCAATCAATCAATCTATTTATTTATCTATCTATCTATCTATCTATCTATCTATCTATCTATCTATCTATCTATCTATCTATCTATCTATCTATCTATCGATCTATCTATGTATCTATGTATCTATCTATCTATCTATCTATCGATCTATCTATGTATCTATCTATCTATCTATCTATCTATCTATCTATCTATCTATCTATCTATCTATCTATCTATCTATCTATC